>NC_056616.1:7781665-7891665 GCF_018340385.1 Cyprinus carpio
GACAGCGCATTTGCATACCAACATGATTGACAGCTGTTATTCTCAATTACCATTTTAGATCAACAAACTGTACTATATAAGATTACTATTCAAATTAAAAGGATAAATCCAGGCTATCCCATGCCATTTTCAAAGCACAGTGTCATACAGTAGGTTAACAGTATAATATACTATATAAAAGTAACAATTCATCTCTTTGAAAGTGTTGTTTTGTCTGTTGCAGCACTGCCATCAGTCTGAGTGAACTGCATGACCCACAGGATAGCACATCCATTTACTTGCTCGACTCACCACAATGTGAATTAGTTTTTGGTTTGCATTTGTCTGATACATCATACTTTTGTTCCTCACATGTTTGCTTTTGTAGCTTAATGGAAGAAAAATTCCACATTTGTGTCACATGGTGTTTTGGAAAAATAATAAAAAATGAAAATCATCTTTTCCCTCCGTTTTCATCTGCATTCTGGTATTTGTACAATTTGTACTGTGCATTTAAGTTGCTTTAGTGTGTCTCACAATGGCACAGCACTTCCTGAAAGAAGTGTGACCACTGATCCTGGAAACATAATGAAGGACCCTGGAAACACTGGCAGCTTTTCTAATGGCCTTGGCATGAAGTTGATGCCTCTGTCAATGATTGATTCATTATTCTTTTAGACATTTCCCAAAAAGGAAAATTCTAGTAAATCCCTCTCTGTCACAGACCATCAGTCAAATTTATTGTCTTCCCAAAGGCATTTTGCTGTTTGCTTTGGACAGTGAAATATGAAAGCAACACATCAAATTCTGGCGTCTGAGATGAATGTTGTTTGTTCAAAACACTGCTGGAGGCTCATTTCTACCACTATTCAAAGAAGCAACTGAGGGTGGGAGATTTAAACAAACACTTATATCATGACATTCATAAAATTTTGGTTGATAAATGTTTATATATACAGGTGCATCTCAATAAATTAGAATGTCGTGGAAAAGTTAATTTATTTCAGTAATTCAACTCAAATTGTGAATCTTGTGTATTAAATAAATTCAATGCACACAGACCGAAGTAGTTTAAGTCTTTGGTTCTTTTAATTGTGATGATTTTGGCTCACATTTATCAAACAACAAATATATATGGCCTATTTATTATATATATTCTATATATATATAATTAACTCAGATATATATATACTATCTCAAAAATTATAATGCCTATTTCTTTGCATTTCTTGATTTAATTAACTCAGAGTGATTACTTCTCAAAAATTATTAAGTATGTCTAACAAGCCTTTTTGCTACACTTTTTTTTTTTTTTTTTTTTTTTAATGGACAACAATGAAAGCAACCATAACTTGCATTTGAGCTTCTGATTAAGTAACTGCTTCATTAAGTGGAGGATTTGTCAGACTGAAACTAATTACATGACAAATGAGTCAATTGTTCCTTATCTGGGATATCTGTTCAACGTCACTTCACTTGACAAAATGCATTTATTCATTCATACTTGACGCCGGAGGGGGCTTTCTCGTGCAGAAAGTCCAAGACAGACTCATAGAAGTAACTTATGACGTGCCAGGAAATCCATAATATGGACAAAAGCATCCAGATAAACCCAGGCCTGGTCCTCTCTTGTCCTTCACTGTCGTCGCTCCTTTCGAGGAGCTGGCACTGGAGTGAGTTTAGGAGCTGGAGCTGACACTGGAGCGAGCTCTGGGGCTGGAGCCGACACTGGAGCGAGCTCTGGGGCTGGATTACCATTTGGTGAGCTTGCCATATTAATGTTCGGTTGGCTTGCTATATTAATGTTCAATGGGTTTGCCATATTAATGTTCAATGGGCTTGCCATATTAATGTTCAATGGGCTTGGGTGAGCCGCGAACGGTGGCAGGCTTGACCTCGGTTTGGCTGGCTGATTGGGCTCGGGAACTGCTGGCTGACTGGGCTCGGAAACTGCCGGCTAAGGGGTTACGGATTGGGACTGGAGGATCTCCAGACACCGGATGACTGCCTCATTCCATTCAAGGTTGGTTGTGTCTGGGAGCTCCACGGGACGATGGTAGGTTATCCCGATCCGGAACAGCGTCACAAGCATTTCCCCCTTGAGGGAGCTGGCGAGGGCAAGCGGTATGAATGCCCTCGTGAATGTGATGGGGTCTGGGCTCACCTGAGCCAAGGAAATGAACATTGCCTGTTCCTCAATTTAGGCGTGGCGGAACGAGCGGGAAGCACAAAACCAAACACTTGTTAAAAGGCAAAAAATAAACGTGGGGTAAGGGGCTGCTGCTTACTTTGTTTAAGGTCTGCTGTTCTGTCACGATTCACTCAGGCAGGAAGGGACGAGGAGACAGCTGAGGTGGCTCGGGCATCTGTTCCGGATAACTCCTGGATGCCTTCCTGGGGAGGTGTTTCAGGCACGTCCCACCGGGAGGAGGCCCCGGGGAAGACTAAGGACACGCTGGAGGGACTATGTCACCCGACTGGCCTAGGAATGCCTTGGTATCCCCCCGGAAGAGCTGGAGGAAATGTCTAAGGAGAGGGAAGTCTTGGCATCTCTGCTTAGACTGCTGACCCCGCAACCCGGCCCCGGATAAGCCGAAGAAGATGGATGAATGGATGGATGGTGTTACAGGCTGTTCGTGAATGGATAAGATCCCTAAAGTTGCAAAAACTAAAGTCTCAAACCCAAAGAGATATTCTTTTTTTAAAGTTAAGACTCGTCCATGCCCTCCTAAAACGGCTCGATCAAATACGCCCCCAAATGTCTACGTCACTGTGTGGGAAGATTTGCATAACACCACCTAAATATTCACGCAAAGAAAGAAGGCGTAACTTTGTTGTTGCTGCCACCGCCGCCGACATGTTGTAAAGAGGCTGTGTGTTCTGTTGCAAAAGCGAAAATACTTGTGAAACTTGAAAATCAGTGGTTAAGTTGTATTTACAAAACTGTTTCAGAACAATTCCACCCAAATATTCAGCTGTGTGCAGTGCATTTTATGGAGGAATGTTTCCTGATCCTGGGATAGTAGACTACAATGCCTGCTGTTCTGACTCACAGACTGTAAGTAGGTTTTCAAATGTAAAAAGGATTTTCCACTGACGATAGAAATGTGAATTTTGAGCAGTGTAGAGTAGCGCTTGTTGTTTGTCATTTCTCCAATCACAAATGCAGACATGGTTTTGTTTATGCGGCGCGATGCTACGCAATGTGTAAAAAGACAGTATAAGTCATTATAATCCGTAATTATGTCCCCACTGGATACAACAAATGCCTCATTTGTAATGTTTTTTATTGGTTTTGTCTCGTCGCACCGGTATTCTGATGACTTGTGCTACCCTACCAGATTTTGCTACCTCCCATTAAAACAGATGGTAGCATAATTCGGAAGCAAAATCCTTTATTAACATGTACACCTACTCCAGCGGTTCTCAATTCCAGTCCTTGCTCCCCCCATCTCTGCATATTTTGCATGTCTCCCTTCGTTAACACACCTGATTCAGATAATCAGCTCATTAGAAGTGAGCTACGTGCATGAACTGTGTTCCCATTGACATGGTCCCTACACAGTGTTCATTGTTTCCTACTCCCTGAGCAGGGGAAATCTGTTGAAGTTTACTTCATTTCGGAACATTCATTCACAGATTTGCTCTGCGCAACATCTTCACACATGGACAAGTGTGACATCATATACCTCTGTAAATAAAAACGTAAAAAAATTAAATTCACGTCTCACACACTTCATTGCACTTTGAATGGAACATATACGTTCGCTTCGAACTGGAATCATTTGAGAATATCCTGTGATGTCCACTTAGCAGGGCACTTACGTTCAAATAAAACAAGCATCTGAAGCGATAAGAGAAACATACAAAATGTGCAGAGCAGGGGGCGCGAGAACTGGAATTGAGAACCGCTGACCTACCCCAACTAAACCTACCCTTACAGTAGGATAAATACAGTGTTGGTAGCATAATCTAGCATTATTTGTTAGAACACTGGGACACGGCATAACAGTATGTTAAGGGGAGTAACATTTTCGTCACACCCTTGAGGTACTATCCACTGGATAGCTGGCCAATCAGAGCACACCTTGCTTTTAAGACCGTTGAGCTTTGTAAAAATCAATGCGTTTCAGAAAGGCGGGGCATAGAGGAGAAACAGTAATGTACAGTATGTGGAAAATAATGTTTTTTTTTTTGTTTGTTTTTTGTTTTTACCTTAAACCAGATAAACACATTTCATTACACCAAATGCACAAAATAATGTTCTTTTTAGCAACATCATATGACCCCTTTAAAATGTACAAATATATACAATATATAGTATCACAATATTGCTGGCTTTACTGCAGTTTAATCAAATTAATGCAGCCTTGGCGAGTATAAGAGACTGGGTAAAAAAAAAATAAATAAATAAAAATTATGTATTTTATCCTAAACAAACATATTTTAGGTGACATTTTGCATAATTATCACTATCAACCAATGTTTCTTTAAATACCCTATAAGGCTTTAATAACATGAGTAATACATAATGAAAAATCACATATATTAAAATTTAATTCATCAAATTTATATAACAATTCTGCATCAAATTTGCAATATGTTCATGAAGCAAATTGTCAAGATTGCAGAATTAGTTTATTGCTTTCCTGTCTTAAATATTCATACTTCAGTACTACTTTCAAGCCTGGGATTTGTGTGAAACTTTCAAATCATTTATTTACAGCTTTGATCTTTCTCAAAGGGTTAATCCTACACAGCATGCAACCTTTCTTTAGTTTATTTGTGAGTGGAGAAAATCTGATAGAAGTTACAGAGCTTAATGTATTTCACATTTTCACAATCTGAATGGTACATTTGCTTTTTTGAGCAACTGTGCCTGTATTCTATAATTAAGCCTGTATTACCACTGCTACACTCCTGTATTAACTGTCAGATCTCATCACTTTGCAGAGAAAAGGTCAAAGACTTTACAGCAAAGAGCACTGAAGTCTCAGTCTGGTTTAGCAGACTTGTTCTATCAGAGTTAGGGCTCCCTGTGGTGCAGCTTAGCCTGGTGAAAATGTGTTTACAAGTCCCAGTAAAGTCACCTCTTACTGGCTGGAAGCACACCTGCCCCTTTAGAGATGGCCTTTACACATGTAGAGCTGTCAAGCATCAAGAGCAGTCAGAAAGAGAGTGGAGTGGAACAAGGTGGGCAGATGTCATTTCTACTGACGGCTCCGGAGGGAAAACGTGCACACGGTCACACATGAGCACACACACACACACACACACACACACACATACACATACACACACATCTGGAGCGAAGCTAAAATACCCGGAGAAAGCTATCTGCTGGAATTCACATTTATCTCAATAGCAGCTGGATCTGACTTCCTCAAGTACGCCATTGAAAGCTGCCATCTTTGTTTATGATGTGTGTAGTCTGTTTCACAACAAATCACTTTTATGAACTGATTCTTTTGAATCATTCAAAAGATTCACAATCTTACTCTACTGTTTAATGGGAGATTTACTATCAGCTTGCGACAGAGCAAACCATTATTTGCCGTTTAAAAAAAAATAAATGTGATAAAGACACAGTGGGAAATTAGCACTGAAAAGGCGTAAACACAGTTATTTTTGAGACTGACCTTACTGAATATGCATTTGTAGGAGTTTCCCTTTTGATCGATAAATTTATGGAAGGAGAGTATTTAAATGAATCACACAACGCATTTACTAAGATTTCCGCAAACCAGTTCAATGGTATTTGCACTATTATTTAACGCCCCAAAAAACATGTCTTAAAGCAGGTGGTAATTTGCGCTGCTCTTGGTATGTAGATTGTGCTGGTCATTATGGAAATTATCTGGCTGTGTCTGTGTTCTTTATTGTGAGCATTGTCAATAAATCGCCCACAGAATTTTCCCCTCCCATCTGCGCTTTTATGGAATTGTGCTTTAATGTTAATTTGCAAGTTTATCATTTATAGGAGTTCATCGTTTTAAAACAATTGTACAAATAAAATAAGTTTTACACAGTTTTAAGTGTACTTAATTTGGCATCTAGGGAGAAGTTATTGAAGAAGATTATTATACGTGAAATTCAAAGCAAATTAACAGATTTTCTTTTTCTTTTTTTAAGATTGGAATACGTATTTGTTAGATTTATATTTCTGACAATTTATTTCAGAAGTGCAGTACTGTACTATCGTACAAATGTTTGGGTCAAGAAAAAAATAATAACATTGATTGATTGATTGATTGAATTTGTTTATTCATTCATTCATGTATTATTTATTCATTCATTCGTAGAAATGTTTTTTTTTTTTTTATTCAGTAAGGATAAATTGAATTGAAATAAAGTGATATCAAATACATTTATTACAATTTATACAATTTAAATTGAAATAAAGTGATATCAAATACATTTATTATATAATATTTGAAAATAATCCATAATAATGATAAAAATTAAATGCTGTATTTACAATTTATAAATTTTTATTTATTATAGTTTATTGTAATATAATAATTGTTGAATTTTTTTAAATAAATTTTTTATTTATAAAAGTTTCTCTTCATCTGAGAATAATGTAATAAAACTAATAAAATAAATAAATAAATAAATAAATTTATCAGGAACATTGATAATAATATCCCACAATAATCAGGAGATGCAGGCCAATACAGTAATAATACCATTTACCAACTGTAATATAATAAAGCTTTTAATAATAATAGCAAATCCAAATCTGTAGCTAGCTGCATTGACCCTGCCCTTAAGAAGCAAATCAGCAATTTAGAATGATTTCAGAAGGATCATGTGGCACTCAAGACTGGAGTGATGCTGAAAATTCAGCTTTCATCACAGGAATAAAGTGGATATTAAAATTATATAAATATTCCCAGATTAGTAAATTATATGCATAATCTAATCAAATTGCTTGTGGTTGTGAATTTATTATTATTATTTTTTTTAAGAAACACTGAAAACAAAAGACGCAGCTATATAAATATTCCCAGATTAGTAAATTATATGCATAATCTAATCAAATTGCTTGTGGTTGTGAATTTATTATTATTATTTTTTTTAAGAAACACTGTTTTAAAATGATTGATTTTTGTGTCACTCTAGCAGTGACTAATTATGAAGGCGGCACATGCATGAGGGGCTGCTGAAACTGTGTTCTGACCTTGGAGGTTGTGTGGCTGACAGTGTGGGGAACAGACAGTAATTACATGAGCCTCGAATCAACGCTGTTGCCTCAGAATAGACTTGGCATTCCACCGCAGACTACTGAGTGCTCAATCCTGTGAAGTCAGTCGTGGTTTAGATGGTCTCTGACAGGTGAAAGTGAGCGAACACAGAATAGGAATGTGGATTAAATGCTGTGAATTGTGAAGGATATGATACACAGTGGGGTTTAAAGGGCCAGAGAAGTGAAAATGTTTCTGTTTTTCATTGTTAATAATGTTTGTTGCTTGTTGATGAGTGATCTAAAAAAAAGTACAAAATCTGAAATATTCTAACATTTTTTCCACCATGGCATTTCTCTATATGCTTTTTTTAATTCAATTTCAGATTTTTTATGTGGTCTCAGACTTTTTAATAATAACGTACAAAATTGTATAAGGTACATATAATATTTGTTTACACTGAACAAAATTATAAACACAACACATTTGTTTTTGCCCCCATTTTTCTTGAGCTGAGCTCAACGATCTAAGACTTTTTCTATGTACACAAAAGACCCATTTCTCTCAAATATTGTTCACAAATCTGTCTAAATCTGTGTTAGTGAGCACTTCTCCTTTGCCGAGATAATCCATCCACCTCACAGATGTGGCATATCAAGATGCTGATTAGACAGCATGAAGATGCACAGGTGTGCCTTAGGCTGGCCATAATAAAAGGCCACTCTAAAATGTGCAGTTTTATCACACAGCACAATGTCACAGATGTCTCAAGTTTTGAGGGAGCGTGCAATTGGCATGCTGACTGCAGGAATGTCCACCAGAGCTGTTGCCGGTGAATTGAATTCTCATTTCTCTACCATAAGCTGTTTTCAAAGGCATTTAAGAGAATTTGGCAGTACATCCAACCGGCCTCACAATCGCAGACAACGTGTAACCACACCAGCCCAGGACCTCCACATCCAGCATCTTCACCTCCAAGATCGTCCGAGCAGGATAGCTGCTGCAACAATCAGTTTGCATAACCAAAGAATTTCTGCACAAACTGTCAGAAACCGTCTCAGGGAAGCTCATCTGCATGCTCGTCATCCTCATCGGGTTCTCGACCTGACTGCAGTTCGTCATCATAACCAACTTAACATTTGATGGTGTCTGGCACTTTGGAGAGGTGTTCTCTTTATGGCTGAATCCC
Organism: Cyprinus carpio; assembly: GCF_018340385.1. NCBI lineage: Eukaryota > Metazoa > Chordata > Actinopteri > Cypriniformes > Cyprinidae > Cyprinus > Cyprinus carpio. Next base: position 7,790,021 of record NC_056616.1, read on the forward strand.
AGTGTTCACTGTACAGGGCAGATTGCAGACAGTGTGTATGGCGTCATGTGGGTGAGCGGTTTGCTGATGTCAGCGTTGTGGATCGAGTGGCCCATGGTGGTGTGTTATGGACAACGAACACAGGTGCATTTTATTGATGGCATTTTGAATGCACAGAGATACCGTGACGGGATCCTGAAGCCCATTGTTGTGCTATTCATCCACGACCATCACCTCATGTTGCAGCATGATAATGCACGGCCCCATGTTGTAAGGATCTGTACACAATTCCTGGAAGCTGAAAACATCCCAGTTCTTGCATGGCCAGCATAATCACTGGACATGTCACCCATTGAGCATGTTTGGGATGCTCTGGATATGACAGCGTGTTCCAGTTCCTGCCAATATCCAGCAACTTCGCATAGCCATTGAAGAAGAGTGGACCAACATTCCACAGGCCACAATCAACAACCTGATCAACTCTATGTGAAGGAGATGTGTTGCACTGCGTGAGACAAATGGTGGTCACACCAGATACTGACTGGTTTTCGGACCCCCCAGTACAGTAAAACTGCACATTTTAGAGTGGTCTTTTATTGTGGCCAGCCTAAGGCACACCTGTGGAATAATCATGCTCTCTAATCAGCATCTTGATATGAAACACCTGTGAAGTTGATGGATTATCTCGGCAAAGAAAAAGTGCTCACTAACACAGATTTAGACAGATTTGTGAACAATATTTGAGAGAAATAGGCCTTTTGTGTACATAGAAAAAGTCTTAGATCTTTAAGTTAAGCTCACGAAAAATGAGGGCAAAAACAAAAGTGTTACGTTTATAATTTTGTTCAGTGTATTTATGATAATGAATAGTTAGCATATGCATTAATGTTTCTGTAATACAATTGAATGAAACAAAAAATATGCATATTTAAAACATGCAAAACTATATGACACATGGGCTCAAAAATATTTATTTTTGAAGGAAATTCATGCTTTTATTTTTGTTTGGAACAGTTGGAAAAAGTAGATTTTTCACAAAATTCAAAATTGCAAAAAATCTTGACCCATAGAAATTTAAATTTTGGTATGCATTCAACTCGGCATGAATCAGAGAAAGAATTTTGCTTTTTGACCTAACGGTCCAAAAGTTATTAGCAGAGACATGAGTGTAAATTTAGCCTATTGTTGGCGCTTCAGAGTTTGAGATGGGCCCTGCTTCCCAATGTGCATAATATCCTCCCTATATGCCCTAAATAGTATTGAAAATTACTAATATCACATATAATTTAGTATGTAGTATTGAAAATTTGTTATGTTTAATTTTGTTATTGTTGTGTAGCTTTGTGACAGTTTTGTTAAATTATTAAATACATCAGCATATTTAAAAAAAAAAATGCTTTTCTTTGAAAAATTCTATTTATGAAAGAAAAAAGGAAACTTTTTTTCAATATGATTATTATTATTTTTTTTTTTCTATTTTTCCTAGCTATACATTTAGTTAAAATTGAGTTATGACCAAAATCAGACTTTGGCTTGTAAAAACAGATTTGGCTCAGGATATGGAAAGATTATGATAAAATGGTGTGATCAAATCATATCAATTCAATAAATAATATATATAAAATTATATATAAATAAATAAGAAGTATTAGACATTTAGAAGACCCCTTTTTTTGGGGGGGGGGGGGGGGGGGTATAGGGTTAGGGTTAGGGTTAGGGTTAGGGTATACAGCTTCACTGGGGGGGTATACAGCTTCACTGATTGCAGGCCCAGTCCCTCTGGAACAGTTTGGGCTGAAGTACCTTTCTCATGGTCAAAAAGGTGAAAATAAATCTCTGTAACTTATTCAGAACTTTCTCCACTGAGTTAGCACTTCTGATAGCAGTTTAAGATATTTGTGCTTTCTGTTTCTCTCTTTTCGTCTTTTCCTGGTGTCTTTCATGCATGCATAATTTGTTCTCGTTCAATATTTAAAAACCTAATGAAATGAAAAATAAAGTTTTGTGGTTTATAGTCCACGTCTGTTTGAGGCCATCAATATGCTATTATTCAACAGTTCCAATCCTTTAATCTGATTGGTTGAGAGTGTTGACCTCAAAATTTATGTTTGTCTTATGCAAATTCCCACTGCTGTATTAAAACACTTGTGTATGACAAACACTGGCAGGTCTTGATAAAATTGCAGTAATAAATCTGGCCTGTACTGCTCTAATAATGACAACAGTAAGTGACTTCTATTCATCTGAGTTCTGCTTCACATCTGTTCTTTCATCAAGGTGAGATACCAGCTGAGACGTGTAAAATTGCTGGAGTTTGGAAATACCGTCATCTTACAAGAGCATTTGCTGGCACCTTGCATTATGCATGCTGTATCTAGACTTTTTTATATATTAGAGAACGGGAATGTATCATGCATTCTCATAACTGTCTTATACAACAGCTGTAACCATATGCAAATTGTGTTGGGCATGATGGGGAATTGTTTTGCTTCTTCCTAGTGCAAATATCTACATGTTAAAGTAGTCAGCTGGTTATTACATTGCACGTTTCTTTGCTTTATTTCCCTAACACCAAAATCCTTCAAAATTTTCTGGTTATTACAATTATTTAAAATACAAAAATAAAAAATAAATTAATAATAATAATAATAATAATAATAATAATAATAATAAATAAAATTAACCTCACTGTACATTTTGCCAATAATAATAATAATAATAATAATAATAATAATAAAAATTAGAGAAAACAATTCTGGTCAAAAGTTTGTAACAGTTAAGATTTTATATATACATATATGCTCCTGTAGTTCAGTGGTAGAGCATTGCGTTACGAAGTGCAAGGTTGGGGGTTCGATTATATTAAACACATGATAGGTAAAAATGATAGCCTGAATACACTGTAAGTCGCTTTGGATAAAAGCGCGTCTGCTAAATGCATACATTTAAATATTTGTTTTGTTTTATGTTTATGTTTATGAAAAAGAAAACTTATACTTACCAAAGCTGCATTTATTGATTTTTTATTGATCTAAAACAGTATATTGTTACAGTAATATTGTTAAACAATAACAATAACATTGTTAAATATTATTATAATTTATTTTATTTACTTATTCCGAACTTTTAAACGATAATGTCTCACATTTTTCACAAAATTATAAAGCAGGTCAATTGTTTCCACCAATTATATTAGCAAGACGTGTCTTCAGCAGCAAATAAGCATATTTGAATGACTTCTGAAGGATCATGTGACACTGAAGACTGTAATGATGGAGTAATGATGTTGGAAATTTAGCTTTACATCACACAAAAAAATTTAAATAATTAATAAATTTAATAACCATTATATAGAATTATATTTAATTAACAAGAAATGTAAAATAATTTAAAATATATTCCAACAGGAAGAAAAAACAAACAAACAAAATAAAACTGTCATTTAATAATTTTTACAGTGAACATAAGAGACTTTCAAAAATAAATAAATAAATAAATAAATAAAATAAATAATTAATTAATTAATTAATAAACATTATTTATTTTAATTTTAATAATTATTTAAATAATTTTAATTACTTAATTGTTTGTTTGACTGGTAGTATACATAAAATTGCTTGCTTAAAAATTTGATTTCCTCTATTCATGTTTGTTTAAAAACCATATGACTTTCAACGTTGTGTAAAACACAAATGGAAAAGATTAGTTAAATGCCCAAGCTGCTCTTTTCCATACAGTCCCAGTGGTCTCCTTTCACTTTTATTTCATGAAGCATGGGGTTTGAACATTGTGTCGCTTGTTTTCTGTTCAACAGAGGTGGAAATGTGTGTGGTGGTTAAAATTGTCTGAGCATTAGGTATGTCTCCTATTCGTGTCACAGCAAGTAACTGCCAAGTTTCACATCTGTGCTTCGAATGAAAGCTATTCTAATCAAATATATAACCTTTTTTAGTGTGCCAAACTGTTTGAGTCAAATCTCATATCCTGCTTGCATGAGCACCAGCTCATTTACATATTGATTTATGGCCAACAAGCACCTATAAAAGACTGACTCAATCTCACAATACTTCACAGTACAGTGGTGTCCAGAAAGCCAAGGGAGGTTTAACTATACCTTTTGTCCTCCAAAGCAGTTCCTGATGCTCAGAATCATTAGCTGCCCCAGCGGGGCCTCTGTTAAACAAGCCAGTCTTTGTAGAGCAGGGGATCACTTTCTGAATTTCTGTTCATTTAACTGATCAAATGCCAGTTATATCCAAGAAGAACAAACCTTCATAATCTGGGGTTTTAGCTTTACTGATTCACTGTATATTAACAGTTTGAAAAGAGAACTGGCAGCTCAAGTAGAAATTAAAATATTTATCTTGAACTCTTGGCATGGAAACTAGCATGTATAAACCTTAATCAAGATATTTAGAAATCCCAAGAGTGCCATCTTTGGCTCAACCTCGCTGAGATGAGAGATGTTGACAAAGTATGATTTCTTGACACTCCCATCTCGCATGTTGGCCCATTAGGTGACACTGTCGAGGACTTTACCCAGCAGTCCTCAGCAGTGCAGAGACAGGCTGAGGCCATCCAGTAAATCTTGCCCTGGCATGATTCTCCAGCTGCCACCATGGGCTGTGCTTCAGCCAACTCATCGCTGAGGGCACCACCCTGCATCCTTGAAATCATCTCCGCCCCATGCTGAGACACCGTCAAAGCTGGCGTGTCAAGCCTCTTGGAGGACTGAAAAAGATGACGAAATTGTCCCTTTGGTCTTGTGTGTCAAGTGTCGAGATTGTCTCAAAGGTGTCACGTGAATGTTCCTTGGGTGCTTGGCTTGTTCTGCCCAACCCGTCCCGCTGGTTCTGGTTTTGCGGCGTTATCGAGTTTTCGGTGGCAGCTCGAGAAGCATTTGTCCTGTGCAACAAGATTGCTCTTCTACTGGCGAAGGATGCAATCTAGCCTGTCCCTCTAGCTGAGATTAAGTCAAGGTTTTACAACCCTTACTTCATCGTGCCCAAGAAAGGCGGTGGCCTTCGGCCAATCCTGGATCTGTGCATCCTAAATCGGGCCTTCACAAGCTCCCATTCAAGATGTTTACGCAGAAGCACATCATCAGATGCATCCAGCCCCAGGATTGGTTTGCAGCAGTCGACCTGAAGGATGCTTACTTTCATGTCTCGATTCTTTCTCGACACAGGCTGTTCCTATGGTGGGTGTTCGAGGGTTGGGCATGGCAGTACAGGATCCTCCCCTTCGAGCTGCCCCTGTTCCCCCATGTCTCTACGAAGGTTGTGGAGGGTGCCCTTGCCCCGTCATGGAAAGGGGCCATCAGGATCCTCAACTACCTCGTCATGGCCCAGTCACAAGAGCAGTTGTGCGATCACAGGGACCTGGTTCTCCGGCATCTCAGCCAGTTGGGGCTTTGGGTCAACTGGGAAAAGAGCAAACTTTTCCCCGTGCAGAAAATCTATTTTCTCTGAATGGAGTTAGACTCAGTGAGTATGACTGTGCATCTTACCCCGTGCAGAAAATCTATTTTCTCTGAATGGAGTTAGACTCAGTTCGTAAAAAAAAAAGCGCTATACAAATAAACTTGAATTGAATTGAACTTTTCCCCGTGCAGAAAATCTATTTTCTCTGAATGGAGTTAGACTCAGTGAGTATGACTGTGGTATCTCTGAAACATTTTCAGAGGATCCTGGGGCAAATGGCATCCACAGCCACAGTCACGCCGATCGGATTGCTTCATATGAGACCACTTCAGCAATGGTTACACCCCCGAGTCCCGAGATGGGCATGGTGTCCAAGGCACACTTCACGTGACCATCATGCCGGTGTGTCACCACCTATTCAGCCACTGGACAGACCTTGCCTTTCTATGGGCCGGGGTGCCCTTAAAACTAGTGTCCCGACATGTCGTTGTCATGACTGATGCCTCCAGTATGGGCTGGGGTGCTACATGCAATGGGCAGGCAGCCTCGGGGCTCTGGACAGGGCCTTGACTGCTTTGGCACATCAACCACCTAGAGCTGTTGGCAGTGTATCTGGCCTTGTGGCGGTTCTGGCCACTGCTGCAAGACAAGCATGTGTTGGTCTGCACGGACAACAATGAGGCTGTCTCATACATCAACTGGCAGGGAGGTCTACAATCACATCGCATGTCACAGCTTACCCATCCTCTCCTCCACTTTGTGCCGTCTACATTCCAGGGTAGCTCAATCGAGCAGCCGATGTGCTCTCACGACAGCTCACGTTCCCTGGAGAATGGTGATTCCATCCTGAGACAATCTGGTTGATCTGGAGGCGATTCGGGGAAGCCCAGGTAGACCTGTTTGCTTACCACGAGTCCTCCCAATGCCAGCTGTGTTACTCCCTGACCGAGGCCCCTCTTGGCACGGACGCACTGGCACACAGCTGGCCTCGGGCTCTATGCAAATATGCATTTCCCCCAGACACTGTGCAAGGTCAGGGAGGATGAGGAACAGGTCTTGCAGGTTGAACCTTACTGGCCCACCCGGACGCTCTTTGCAACAGCCCCTCCTTGGCGCTTCCCTCTGAGGAAGGACCTTCATTCTCAGGGGCACGGCACCATATGGCACCTGCGTCCAGATCTCTGGGACCTTTACACATGGCTTCTGAACTAGACACGCCAGACTTAAGTGATCTGCCCCCGGCGGTGGTAGACATCATCACTGAGGCTAGAGGTCCCTCTATGAGGCAAGCCTATGCCCTGAAATGGAGTCTGTACATGAACTGGTGTTCTTCTTGCCAAGAAGACCCCCAAAGATGTACGACTGGAGTAGTGCATTCTTTCCTGCAAGAAAGGTTGGAGTGTAGGCTGTCACCCTCCACCTTGAAAGTGTATGTGGCTGCTATCGCAGCACATCATGATGCAGTGGATGGCCGGTGCCTGGGAAGGTACAATCTCAATGTCAGGTTCCTGAGGGGTGCCAGAAGGTTAAATCCTCCTAGGCCACCCTGGTGCCCTCCTGGGATCTCTCTACCGTCCTAGCTGGCCTTCAGAGGGAACCCCTTGAGCCACTGGATTCAGTTGAGCTTACATTCCAGTCTGCTAAAACAGCGCTCCTGACCGCTCTCACTTCCATTGAGAGGGTCGGGGACCTCCAAGCATCGATGAGCGAAGAGTGCACTTAGTGTAAATAGACACTCTGATTTTTATTTATTTATTTATTTATTTATTTATTTATTTATTTATTCCCAACAGTTAAACAGTTGCCCACAGAAAAAAAAACAGCACCCCCCACTTCCCATGCCTATGTTAACAGGATAAATTGACAGCTCTAAACTAAATATGTGATGTAGACGAACACACTTTTTAGCATTTTCAAGAGCCATGTGGTGATTCAGGTTCCTGGACTGCACTGGTGTACAGTTCCAGTAAAGTACAACAGATTGGGGTAGTGCACTGTGCAAATTGCATTCAGCACAAATCTTTGGCAGGTTTTCACTGATTTGCATAAACCCATGGGTGCTAAAACAATGCAGACAGTGAGAGCAAATAAATGCTGCTTTTATTAAATGTAATTAATTCTTAGTGAATTCCCTCCTCTTAAATTCTGTATTGACACCCACATAAGAAAGACCTCGGTTTTCTAAGGTTAAACCAACAACCTCATTAGTGTGTTTAATCTCATATACTCATAAAAACAGGTCTCTAAAACCAGACAAAAGGAACAAAAGAGAGGAAATGGATGAGATTAGTCTCCAGGGCCGGATTCACAAAACATTCTTAAGAAGAAATTTCTTCTTAACTGCCGTTTTCTTCTTTTTATTTTTTTTTTACTTTAGAAAAAGTAATATTTTGTATTCCCAAAAATCCATTTTAAGAATATTCTTATCTTTTTTTTCTTAAGATTGTTCTTAAGGCAAAACCTAAGAAGAATTCAAATTCTTGAAAAGAATCTTCTTAAAAATCATTGTAAATAACTTCTTAAATTTAGGACAGCCTCAGACTGGTCTTAAATCCCAAACTGTAAGAATTATTTAATTAATTTATTGGGTTATTTTAAATAACTTTAAAATAAAATAATATTTAAGCATTACAACAACAGCTACATATAATACATAGTAGGACTATGGATGTGCACAAGTTTTCTGAAGTGATCGATGACTGTTAATGTAAACATGATCGGTCATGACTTTACTACTTTAGCTGACTTCAAAACTCAGTAGCAACTCTAAAACGAGACAGATAGGGAGCTTTAATTGAACGCATAATCTTGGGAGTTTTCAGAGCGCAATTTTAGTGCATTATAAAGCACGGCATAAGCAAGTCTTTTGGGAGTATTTTTTTCAGCGCACTATATCTATTATATATTTTTTTTATTGTGGAGGATGCACGAACTTTTGCTGAAGACACGGCACATCTTCTTTATTTCCGTTTTGTCGCCCGTAGAACCTTTGACCTCACGGACCACACATGAACACAGAGACAGCATTAACTCAGAAAAAGTAGTAACGAGATTATTATAATTTTATATCATTGCATAATTAAAAATCAAAGTTATGGAATGATTATCTTTGCCTGCACGTTTGAAGCAAACACGGGTGAAATAAATGCGAGAAGGTTTTTAAAGTAACTGTTCAGCTTCGTGACAAAATCTACACGCCAGCTTATCTAAAAACAGGTGCAACCTCAGCTAACTATATCTATCCGTATATTTTTGTGAAACGATGATGTCCTTGTGTAAAACGCAGACGGACGATAAAGCAAGTTATTTTGTAGCTAACGCTTCGCGGCAATTTCATTAGAATGGCATTTATGAAGTGAATAGCCATAACTAAACGTAACAAGAATGAAATATAATACATACATACTAGGGTGATCTGCAGGAGAGCGCGCTGGTTGGTCATTGACAGTAACAAAAGACAATAGTGTGATCCGACGTTACGTCAGTGTTGCGTCATTGTATTCATTCCTGGTGGATAACAGCTGTAATGCATATCGCTGCTTATGAGACAGCTAAAAAACTGTTCAATTAAGACGCTGCATAAAAACGTGAACCTGAGCGCCAGTCAAACTCGTGAAAATATGTTGCTTAGAAGGGTAATTTCTCAAGAATTGCACTTGCAGGAAGAACAATATTTTTAACGTAATGTATTCATGGAGAACAGCTGTTGCTTTCTTCTTAAGAAAAAAATTAAATGTTCTTTATATTTGAGAACTTAACAATTTCTCTTGCACTTAGATTCTTAGATTTTCTTACGAACTTCATGGAATTTATCTTAAGAAATTTCTTAATTTATTTCTTAAGAAGATTTTTGTGAATCCGGCCCCTGGTTGCAATTTTGATCGATGTTCAGATTTATTTTTGCATCACATAATACAGGTAAGTCTGACAATACATAAATGGAGGCTGATTTGTGCCACTCTTTCCTTACAGGCTGTGGGGCCAAACACTAGAGGCTGTGCCACTGCAACCTCGCTCTTTCTCTGAAAGGAACCTCAACACAGATAATGGCATGTGCTGGCTGTCTTTTAGGAGAGCAGGGGAAAGTGGGCCACAGCCAACCCTGGGCTATGCAAATCCATCCGCTGTTTGATCTTGAAATCTAATCTCAATAAATTGAAACGTTTCTCTCTTGCTTGCTTTCCTCTTTTCATTATATTCGCCTTTTCGCCTTTGCTCTGCCTTTTGATGCCTGTGTCAGTCACAAGAGAGGGCCTGTAGCACTCTGGGTTATGACCACAAGTTGTGATTCACAGTTGGACTTTCCTTTTACACACTGAACAATGCTAACAAGCTTTTCAATGAGTCTTTGGGGAACACAAGGGTCTGTTCCTGTTCAGACATGTGCTTACATTAAACTCTTGCATGTGAAATGAAAGCAATTTGCGCAATGAGCATCAGCAAGGTTTTTTTTTTTTTTTTTTTTTTTTTTTTCTCATTCAAATTCATGGCTTTGGAGCACAGGGGCCTGTTTCATAAAACAAGTTTACCAAATAATCCAGGTTTCTTTCAGTTAGTCTGATTTATTTTGAACCAAATCAACTGCCAATACGTCAAACTAATGTAAATAAACCTGGCTTATTTGTTAAACTTGTTTTATGAAACATGCCCCTGGACTGCTGTCAGTCAAAATAAAATAACATAATAATAATAATAATAATAATAATAATAATAATAATAATAATAATAATAATAAATCAAGACAATCACATTTAATATTTCATTACAACAAAATTTATTTATTTATTTGTTCGTTTGTTCGTTCATGAGTTATTAAATCCATAAGTTCCTTATAAATGCCAAGTGGACTTTAAAAAAGATGGGAAAAAATCTACTGTATCTTTTGAAAATTGCTTGAATATTTTAGTTGCTTGTTCAATAAATAAATAAATACATACATAAATCAATAAATAAATGTGCCAGAAATCCCAAATTCTGATGTCTAATTTCAGTTTGTGAAATTAAAGTTTGCTATTCACTTTTATTGTTAATAATTGATATAATTAAAGCAAGCATAAATAAATAAATAAATAAATAAATAAATCTTGTGAAAAGTTGCACAATCATTTCAGGTAAAAAAAAAAAAAAATGTTTATTTCTATAATACTGATATCTAAATTCTGTTTGTTGAATCAAAGTTTGTTATTCAAGTATTGATTTAATTAAATTAATTTTAATGAGAAATGTTGCCTTGTTGAAATGTTGAAATTAATAAAACTAACCCCCCCCCCCAAAAAAAAAAAAAAAAAAAAAAAAAAACAGGTAAATACAATATAAATGTATTTATTTTATGAACTGCAAATTTATGTCATCGTACAACAGTTTTCTTTGCTTTTTCATTAGCTAAATTGCTTTCTGTTTAATTTAACCATTTGCCTAATAATCAAGCTCATACTGACCTGAATTTTTTGGCAAAAGGTCAACCTGCTAGTACTACTAACATCTTAACAGGCTTTACTAAGCAGATCTATGAAATTTAATTTCAAACACTTGACCCTAAAATGTATCCAATTAGCATATTAGCCTTCCTCTATTTACATGTCTAAAGAGGCGTGCAGGAACTAGAGAGATATGCTTGTGTTATTTGGGCTTGACTGAAGGGTCTTTATAATGAGCTTGTGATTAAGAGGTGTGCTGCTCTCCTGTCAAACTATCTGCTGAAACCTGAGGGTCACCCGGGGAGGTGTTGATATACAGTCGCAGGTGAAGATAGGACAGTCTACCAGGGGTGTTTGGAAGGTACGCTACTGGAACAAAATGCAGTACAGAAGGCAAGCAGGCCAAGCAGGACAGGCAGGATGGCAGACTGTGAGACATGAGCCAGCATGTGCTTCCTTAGATATTTCAGCCAATGGAGGAAAAAGTGTTTTAAAGATTAAACAATAACAAAAATCTGAGGGAAATCACCAATTCTGAAGTCTAAATTTGGTTTGTCAAACAGAGTTGCAACCAGACTTGTTGTTAATTTGCAGTCTCTTTGTAGATATTTTGTTTTTTTGGTTCCCTTGATTGTATCCACAGGTGTGTCCAGTCTTCTTGTTAGCATCCCTGTTCACATATAGCCCAGCATTTCAGTCTGTCTTTGTCGGTTGTTTTCTTTGTGTTTTGTAAAGGTGCTGCATTCTCTGTCCCTGTATGGATTATTTTTGCTTGTTTCTTTTGAATACAATTTTGTGGACTCTGGATCCCTGCTTCTCTTCTGCATCTGACTTGCACACCATGACAAATAAAGCTGCAATAAAATACAACTATTTGATTAAAAAAAAAAAAAACATGTACTTCACAACTTAATGAAATAAAGTTTAAATACTAAAATTACTGAAGCTAAAAAAAAAAAACAAAAAAAAAAAAAAACCTTAACCCTGGAGTCTAAGGGTATTTTTGGGGCCTGGAGAAGTTTTGTCATGCCCTGACATTTGTGCTTTTTTCAGTTTTCTTATAAATATCTAAATTGGCTAAAGTCTAATCTCACTGTAATCAGCACAAACTGGGCTATAATAATATGTGAGCAGCATGTATGTACATGATTGTGTGTTTGAGAAAAAAAAATGTTATGCGTGGTTAGTGAAAAACTAAAAATGTTAAATCACTTGAAAAAGGCAATAAATTTTTTCTAAATGATGTGAAAATCATCTTGTTTACTCACTTACAGAAAACAATATATTGATTTAAATTTTCTAAGACACTTTTTGTTGGGTAAAAGTCATATGCGAGTAGGCGTCAACTATCATGAATTCACACCTGAGAAGACAAAGGCCTGCATAATGAGCTGTCATAATGAGCCATTCAGTCAGCTGTGTCACTGAGAGGGGTGATTTACAAGAAAGAATGTCAGGACAAAATAAATGTATATCATTTTATGTTTGTAGTTTTATTTAGAATATATTTAATTATCCCACAACATAATTTAATATTCACTTGTGAGTGGCAGTTAAACAGTTTATTAGGAACATCAAAGCTGACTTTTCAAACTGAATTTTTTGCATCATTACTCACTCCAGTCACACAATCCTTCAGAAATCCTTCTTAAACAATCTTATTTTCTACAAAAAAAACATTTATTGTTATTATATATTATTATTATTCTTATTATTATTATATTATTATGTATTAATGTTGAAAAGAGCTGGAGAATATTTTTTTTTCAGGTTTTTTAGGGGGATATAATTGAAAGAACAGCATTGTTTATTACATTTGTTACAGTTACATTATTTTGTACATTTATATTATTTACATCAAGCTTTTGAATGGTATAGTAGTGTATATTGTTATTGAAACTTCATAATATTTCAACTTGATTATACATTTAGTCAGGAATTATAGTTTGGAAAAAGTCTTTGGAAAAAGTCTAACTTGTAAAATGTTACACGTTATGAGGCGAAAACTAGTACAAGTATATAAATAAATAAAAAGAGACGTACTCATGTTTATGATCTCTGCTGAATAAAGTGCTTCATTATTTTTTTCTGAGGAATCCAAATCTCAATCCTCAACCACATCACATCTTTTTGGGGTGAATCATGTCTTATTCCTCTCATCGCGAAGCAAACAGTAAAATAAAAAAAAACTTGAAGAACAGTCCCACGCTGCGTTGTCTTCTGTTGTGTGGGCGTATTCAAGCCGCGCGCTCTTTAGTGAAACATTTTTAATTTGAATAGCGCGCTCGGCGCGTGGGCGTGGTCGCTTTAGAAGATAATGAAGGGAGACGTGAAAAACGGGCATCGCGTTGTTCTCATATTGGATTACTTTATCACAGAATATTTGTTTTCGGCAGCAGCACTTGTTTTAGTTTAAAAGTAGACATGTCAGGCTTTCTATAAATATATCGCTCATGTCTCAGAGAAGTGGCTTGCGTGGCGAGTCACCATCACAGCGCCGACCGGCGCTTTGGCCCGTAGACTCGGGCTCGTCCTACACCAGCTCGACCTCCCGTGGTTTGTGGATATGGACCCCCAACTCTCCGCCGCCCAGAAGTCGGAGCTGCAGCACCTGGTCTCCAGTCAGTTTCCGGATGTGTTCTCCCCCCAGCCTGGGTGGACCCACATCTTGGGAGCACGACGTCCGCGCACACCACCCGGGGAACGGCATCGTCCGGCAACGGCCCTACCGGGTCCCGGAGGCTCGGCGACACGCCATTGAGGAGGAGGTACAGGAGATGCTGAGGTTAGGGGTAATTGAACCATCACACAGCCCATGGTTCAGCCCCATCGTCATGGTTCCGAAGCCCGACGGCACCCCCCGCTTCTGTAATGACTTCCGCCGCCTGAACGAGGTCTCCGAGATCTACTGTTACCCCATGCCCCACGTCGACGAGCTACTGGACCGATTGGGAAGGGCCCGGTTCATTTCCACTCTCGACCTTACCAAGGGCTACTGGCAGGTCCCCTTGACGGATCAGGCAAAACCGAAAACGGCCTTTTCTAACCCCAATTGGCCACTGGCAGTAACCGGGTCCTTCCCTTCGGCTTACACGGGGCCCCGGCCACCTTCCAACGGCTGATGGATGTCCTCCTCCGGCCGCACCAGGCCTACGTGGCAGCCTACCTTGATGACGTCGTGATCCACTCGGGGCTGGGAGAACCATCTGGACCCTCGCCTAAGCCAAATACTTGGGATACCAGGTGGGTCGGGCCTTATTAAACCTCAAGAGAAGAAGGTGGCAGCTATCCTCTCCGCGCTGCGGCCCACTTCCAAAACACAGGTGCGGGCCTTTTTGGGGTTGGCGGGGTATTACCACTGCTTTATCCCCAACTTCTCCTCCTTAGCTTCTCCCCTGACAGACCTGACCAGGAAGGGGCAGCCGGAGACGGTCTCGTGGACCTCCGAGACTGAAGAAGTGTTCCACCGGATCAAGGCGGCCCCTCACCACGGAACCGGCCATCCGTGCCCCCGACTTCAACCGCCCCTTCCTGCTGCAGACTGATGCGTCTGACACCGGGTTGGGAGCCGTCCTGTCACAGGGCCACGACAGTGAGGAACACCCGGTGATGTTCATCAGCCGAAAGCTGACCCCTGCAGAACAGCGGTACGCCACGGTAGAGAGGGAAGCGTTGGCCATCAAGTGGGCAATCCTGGAGCTCAGGTACTACCTCCTCGGCTGCCACTTCACCCTCCTGATCGACCACGCCCCCCTGCAGTGGATGGCCCGGGCTAAGGAGACCAACGCCAGGGTGACGCGGTGGTTTCCTGGCGCTCCAGGCAGGGCTCCAAACTGCGACTAAAACAGTCGCATTTGCGACCATAAATATTAATTTGCGAGTGATGTTTTTGCTGAGGTTTTTTACTAACACTGTAATCAGTACAAACTGGGCTACAATAATACGTAAATAGCATGTATGTACAAGATTGTGTTTTTGAGAAAACAGCATTTATGCGTGGTTAGTAAAAAACGTCCCAGGTTATGTATGTAAAAGATTGTGTTTTTGAGAAAACAGCATTTATGCGTGGTGTGTGACCGGCTCTGAATAACATGTGTTATCAGTCCCATGAATGGGCGAGACGTCATAGGCGGGTGACGTAGCGACCAGGAAGCTATAAAAGCATGTGAGGTGTAGCGAGCATCAGCTACTAGGTATGAAGGTATGAAGCAAGCTCTGGCAGGGATGCCGGAAGTATGGCCTTGAGACGCAGCATCTCGTTCCCTACGTAACCTGGGACGTTCCCCTTCAGGAACTCGAGCTGCGTCCGAAAATGCTATGCGAACGAGAATGCCCACGCCACCAGACTTGCAAATCCCTGCCTAGTGTGTATACGAGGAGCACAGCTAAGGCAAGAGAACAGAAGAGCCTGGAGTGGCTCGCAGATCTAGACCATAAAGAGCTGTTGAAATGCCTCACCGAGGTGGGAATAGGTGTTGAGGCAATCGTGGAGCACATGGCCGCCCGGCAGGGGGAAACCGAACGTGAGTTGGCCGCTGATGTGACGATGTACCCTCCAGATGTTTGAGACCGTGGCCACTTGGGAGGCGTGGCCCAAGGAGGAATGGGCACGCATCGTGGCACTGCTGCTCATGGGAGAGGCTCAGCAAGCGTACTTCGCGCTTCCCCTGGAACAAAGCACCTGCTACGAGGATTTACAGAAGGAGATCCTAGGACGGACGGGGTTGTCTCCGATCAGTGCTGCCCAGCTGTTTAATGAGTGGACCTTCGACCCTCGGCAGCCGGCCCGGGCCACAGAATGAGCCCATGCCCACGGAAGCTCCCCGCTCCCCAGGACGACCTTGGCTGGCAGGCTGCGCCGTGCACACGGAGAACGCGCCGCGGGCGGAAGTGAAAATAAATGGCCGCCCGTTTCTCGCCCTTCTTGACTCCAGCAGCGCGGTCAGTCTGGTCAAGGTATCGATACTACCCCCCGCGGACTGAAACGAAGACCAAGCTCCCTATAACCTGTGTGCACGGTGACACCAGAGAAGTGGCTGCGTGGCGAGTCACCATCACAGCGCCGACCGGCGCTTGGCCCGTAGACCTCGAGCTCGTCCTACACCAGCTCGACTCCCGTGGTTGTGGATATGGACCCCCAACTCTCCGCCGCCCAGAAGTCGGAGCTGCAGCACCTGGTCAGTCAGTTTCCGGATGTGTTCTCCCCCCAGCCTGGGTGGACCCACATCTTGAAGCACGACGTCCGCACACCACCGGGGACCATCGTCCGACAGCGGCCCTACCGTGTCCCGGAGGCTCGGCGACACGCCATCGAGGAGGGGGTACAGGAGATGCTAAGGTTAGGGGTAATTGAACCATCACGCAGCCCATGGTCCAGCCCCATCGTCATGGTTCCGAAGCCCGACGGCACCCTCCGCTTCTGTAACGACTTCCGCCACCTGAACGAGGTCTCCGAGTTCGACTGTTACCCCATGCCCGCGTCGACGAGCTACTGGACCGATTGGGAAGGGCCCGGTTCATTTCCACTCTCGACCTTACTAAGGGCTACTGGCAGGTCCCCTTGACGGATCAGGCAAAACCGAAAATGGCCTTTTCTACCCCAAGTGGCCACTGGCAGTACCGGGTCCTTCCCTTCGGCCTACACGGGGCCCCGGCTACCTTCCAACGGCTGATGGACGTCCTCCTCCGGCCGCACCAGGCCTACGCGGCGGCCTACCTTGATGACGTCGTGATCCACTCGGACCTGGGAGAATCATCTGGCCCTCGCCGAAGCCAAATACTTGGGATACCAGGTGGGCTGCGGCCTTATTAAACCGCAAGAGAAGAAGGTGGCAGCTATCCTCTCCGCGCCGCGGCCCACCTCCAAGACACAGGTATGGGCCTTTTTGGGGTTGTCGGGGTACTACCGCTTCTTCATCCCTAACTTCTCCTCCTTAGCTTCTCCTCTGACAGACCTGACCAGGAAGGGGCAGCCGGAGAAGGTCTCGTGGACCAGCAGCGTTCCACCGGATCAAGGCGGCCCTCACCACGGAACCGGTCCTCCGTGCCCCCGACTTCAACCGCCCCTTCCTGCTGCAGACTGATGCGTCAGACACCGGGGTTGGGAGCCGTCCTGTCACAGGGCCACGACAGTGAGGAACACCCGGTGATGTTCATCAGCCGAAAGCTGACCCCTGCAGAACAGCGGTACGCCACGGTAGAGAGGGAACCGTTGGCCGTCAAGTGGGCAGTCCTGGAGCTCAGGTACTATCTCCTCGGCCGCCACTTCACCCTCCTGACCGACCACGCCCCCCTGCAGTGGATGGCCCGGGCTAAGGAGACCAACACCAGGGTGACGCGGTGGTTCCTGGCGCTCCAGGCAGGACTCCAAACTGCGACTAAAACAGTCGCATTTGCGACCATAAATATTAATTTGCGAGTGATGTTTTTTGCTGAGGTCGCCACTGGCGACTACCCGCCGAAAGCTCCTCAGGATTTAACCGCTAAAAAAGTTTTCTCAGGCGGATGATTTGCTTCATTCTAGCAGCGCCCCGTCTGTGATAAACTCGGGCCGAAGGTTAATACACACAACTACACCGAGTGTGGACCTGCCGCTTGTACATCAGCTTTCAACCGAGATCGGCCCATAGAGAAAAATCCGTCTGTCAGCCAGAAGTGTTTTGTAGAGTCGGCGCGGATCTGGCCCATTATCTTCTCACCGATGCCGAGACTGAACCGACAGAGACGCATTTCAGCCAGAATCAGCCCGAGTGTTATTGCTATCTGGGTATATAGCGAGAGAGAAATGACGGAGACGGAAGAAGGGAAAGTGCAGAATATACAGCGTCTATTTCGTGCACAACTGAACAAACTAGAACAGTTAAAGCTTTCAGCTGTGTGGATATTGGCAATATCATTAACAATTCTCGTTTATAATAATTACTAATATGGCTTCTTCTGAACAAGATCTTGGTCTGTGTTCTTTTAATGCGTGAACTTCATTATTTGAAGTGCAACTGCCGTCCAGTAGCCTAATCGCAAAAAGCTCTGTGCTTTGTAACTTTTTAATAAAAAGTACCAGCTTTAAAATGATTCTGAATTCATAACGAAATTCAAAACAATACAGTTTTGGCGCTCCTTAATGGGGGCAGGCGAGGTCGCTTTAGCGCCTCAGTTCAAGGGCAAGTGAACCCATTTAATCTTTCTCTTTACTAATATAGTACATAGTGAACATGAATTAACATCAAAAGTTAGGCTATTTTATAAGAGAGCCTACAGTACAACTTACTGAAATGTCTCATGTAGGAGGAGCCCGCAAGCTACACTCAGTGGCCAAGTGATGCTTATGCTCCATGATACAGATTCTGTGTAATGAACAATTCTTTGTGACTGTAGATTTCAAGCTGGAAAAGACGTTTAGTTCCCACTTTAAGTGAAACTTATTTCCCAGGACATCTACAAGATGGATTAAAATGATGATAAAAACCAGACAAGATGAGACAAACACATAACAGTATGACTGAAATTTAAGTGAAACTTATTTCCCAGGACATCTTTCTGTGGGACCTAAAAAAAATTATTTGGCTCCTAAGTTTTTTTTCTTATAGGAGCCAATGGCTCCTTACTCTATTTTTTTGTTTGGAGCCCTGCCAGGACTTCAACTTTACCGTGCAACACCGAGCGGGGAAGGCCAACGCCAACGCCGACGGACTCTCCCGCCTGTGGTCAGCTTTCGCAGGTCTGTCAGGCTCCACTCCCCGCCCTCCCCCGATCTCCCCACTTCTCCAGAGGACTAGGACGTTCGCAGGTCTGTCAGAGTGTGACATGTGTCCCGAGCTGTCGTCAGCGTCGCCCTGGAAACAGAGCAGGCCCACCTGCACCTGCTCATCACGGGCTGAGCGGCCACACCTGCGCCCCATCAGCAACCCAGCACAGAGGTGAGAGATGTCTCGGCTAAACTTGTCTTTCCCTTTGCCCGCAGAGAGCAGCGTGTGACCGCCAGCCCCCACCAACCATGGGAGAGCACGGCCCCACACTGCACCAGCGCAGCGCACCGACAGCCAAGACGCCGAGCACTGAGCACCAAACCGCCTCACAGCAACACCTATCACCACCCTTCCTTTCAATAAAACCCACCCTTCGGGGAACTTACCCGAAGGGTGTTACGAGTCGTGTCCTCCTTCACCCTGCTGAAGCGCCTATACACTGACTCCCAGCTTTTAAATGGTATAGTATATATTGTTACACTTGGAGTAAGACTGGAGTAATGATGCTGAAAATTTAGCTTTGATCACAGGAATAAATTAAATTTTAAAATATATTCAAATAGAAATCAGTTATTTTAAATAGTAAAAAATATTTCACAATATTACTGCTTTAGCAAATGCAACTATCTGTATTTTGAATCAAATAAATGCAGGCCCATGTGTCATGTTGATGTATGTAAATTAACTTGAATTTCCTAGATTTATTATTGTTTATGTGCTCTGAAGGACATACTTTTTTGAAGAGATGGCAGTGTGTGCCTCACTTGGTCTTAGCTGTGTTCCAGATTCCTGAGTGGGCTGCTTATTTGCATTGGCTCGCTTTGCAACAGGTTATTATTTATCTGAAATAAAAAAAGTAAGCATGCTGTTTACGCAAATAAACTTCTCTATTAACATTATTGTGATGGTCACTGATACTATTAGTAATTTACAGGAAAAAAAAAGAACACAGTCACCACATAGAACATTTATTGTCAGTGATCTTTACAGCTTACTTTATACACTTTATATATATATATATATATATATATATATTATATATATATATATATATATATATATATATATATATATATATATATATTTTTTTTTTTTTTTTTTTTTTTTTACCTCAGATGCTTGCAAACACCAATGACGGGGTATAACACATTAAAAATATTTACACCAGAGCAGATGTTGAAGAACAGAAGCTTAGTTACATTCTTGAAATCACAAGCATGCTTTATATGAAGGCCTATACAATATATATGGCTATATTCGTGAACAGAGAATAGCCTATCTCAGTAAAGTTTTGTCTAATCATTCTTACTGACATTAAGCTAGCAACATTATAACTCATTATACTTTTATATCGTATTGCTGTCTATGTTATAGAACATAAAAAAAACAAACATCCTGGCATCGTGAAACATTGAGATGATGTAAATGAGACTTCATAAAGTTTCACCTGATTATACATTTAGTCAGGAATTATAGTTTGGAAAAAGTCTAACTAGTAAAATGTGTACAAGTTATATGAAAACTAATACAAATAGATTAATAATAAAAAAGATTTACTCATGTTAATCTCTGCTGGGTCAAGCCGCTTCGTTCTTCTTTCTGAGGTAATCCAAATCTTATTCCTCTCAGCGGTCTTATTGAGTTGAAGTATGTCTTATTCCTCTCAGCGCGAAGCGAACAGTAACATTTAAAAAATGAGAAGTACAGTCTCGCTGCTTTGTTTGCTCTGATGAGGGCGGTTACCCGCCGTGAGCTTCAAGATTATAATCTCAATAGTGCACTCGGTGTGTGGGCGTGGTCGCATTACATATAATGAAGGGAGACGTGAAAGACGGACATAATTTCAGTAGTGCATATATCTCTCTCATGTCTCTTCGTTGAGTATTCACTGAGTTACAGTTCATTTTAATGATGCATTTCCGAAAGAAGATCACCGCAGACCAAGGCTGCAGACAGCACACCTTGTTGTTTTCTTTATTTTATAAATGCACAAAGTTTTGTTATTATGTGTGGATACAAATAAAAGTAGACCCTTTACAGATTCGATTGATGTATTGCTCTTATCTGTACGATCAAAACTGAAAGTGTAATTTAAGTTCTTTTCGGGGTTATCAGGAAAAAATGCCTCAAAACGCGTATCCGTGTTAATCGACTTCAGAGGGTTAACACAGAATGCACTAGGTAGCATATTCCAGCTGGAAGTATGCTAACAGGTTGCCTGTTCATAGGAGCTCTTACAAAGCACGTCAACCAGCTTAGTGGTGATGCATATGAATCTCTGAGATACCCAGCCCGCAGGGTGGATATATTTCAACGACAGAGATGGCAAGGGTGGCTTGCCTAAGGAAAGACACATGCTGCTGAAAGAGATTTACTGTGGAAATACACACATGGGATTGCCCAAGAGGGGAATCACAACACATGGGGCTCCCAGTCCAACACAGTGGCTGACCGACAGGGCATGCACACAAGTGCTGGACACGAACAGTGCTGGGGGAACCCAGGGTTCTGAACTGTGGAACTCACGTGAGGAGAATAGCGCACGCATCCAGTCCTTGGAGTGGAATGGGACAGCAAGCAAATTGACACAGAGCAGGTCCTGTTTACAGCCCCAAAGCTCTACACGAAGATTACAGAATCTCACAAACGTGTTAGGTGTCGCCAAGCCCGCAGCTCTACAGATGTCTGTTAGGAAGGAGGTAGCCACACTCCTAGTTGAGTGGGCCCTCATCCCTAGGGGGCACGGCAGGTCTTGAGCCTGATAAACCAAGAAAATAGCTCCACTATCCAGTGGGATAACCTCTGCTTGGAGATACCCTTTCCCTTCTGCTGGCCTCCAAAACAAACAAAGAGCTGGTCTGAGGTCCTAAAGCACTGAGTTCTGTGTACGTAAGCGCGGGTGCACATACTGGACAGAGCAGCACCAGGGCTGGGTGTGCCTCCTCCGGGGGCAGCGCTTGCAAGTTCACCACCTGATCTCTAAAAGGAGTGGAGGGAACTTTGGGCACGTATCCAGGCCGGGGTCTCAAGATAATGTGAGAGTTGGCCGGCCTGAATTTCAGACACGCTTCATCAACTGAAAATGGGGTCTTCACGACGTGAAGAACACCAAATAACGAAGAGGTTCCACTTCAGAGCATAGGTGTGTGATGGTAGCTACCACCTGAGGTGGCAAGGTACATAAACCTTCTGTGACCCATCCAGAACCCACACATGTAGGTTCCAAAGGTTGTGACGCAGGTGCCAGAGGGTGCCCCATCTCTGAGAAAGAAGGTCCTTCCTCAGAGGGATTGGCCAGGGAGGGGCTGTCACGAGGAGTACAAGTTCAGAGAACCAGGTCTGACCAGGCCAATAAGGCGCAACCTTGAGGACCTGCTCCTCGTCCTCCCTGATCTTGCACAACGTCTGTGCAAGAAGGCTCACTGGGGGAAACACATACTTGCGCAGGCCCAGTGGCCAGCTGTGCACCAGAGCATCCGTGCCAAGGGTGCCCTCAGTCAGGGAGTAAAACAACTGGCAGTGGGAATTCTCTGGAAAGGCAAACAGGTCTACTTGAGCATTTCCGAAGTGTTCCCAAATCAGCTGAGCCGACTGGGGATGGAGTCTCCATTCCCAGAGATGAGATTGCTGCCGTGAGAACTTGTCGACAGCATGATTGAGCCTGCCTGGGATGTGAATGACACGAAGCGATCTCAGATGCTTCTGACTCCACAAGAGGAGATGGTAAGCGAGTTGCAACATGCGACAGGAGCCTAGACTGCCCTGATGGTTGATGTATGCTACAGTCACAGTGTCGTTCGTAAGCTGTGCAAACATGGCGACTGAGTCTATTTCCATACCGAGAAAAGAGATCCTCTGCACAGGCGAGAGTTTGCTCTTTTCCCAGTTGACCCGAAGACCCAGACGGGCAAGGTGTCTGAGCACCAGATCCCTGTGCTCGCACAACTGTACTCGAGAGTGAGCTAGAATCAGCCGGTAGTTGTTGATGATGACACGTTAATTTTTGTTAGTGGGAGGAGCTATATCTGTATCCTTAGTATTGGTAAGGGGAATGGGAATGGGAGAACTTTGTACTGATATGCCTGTCCCTCGAAAGCAAACCGAAAAAACGGTCTGTATCGAGGTATCCATGGGATGAATGCATTCGAAAATGCGCTTGGGCATTAACATTTTGAAAGGAAGTCTGCAAAGAGCTCGGTTCAAGGCATGCAAGTCCAGGATTGGCCATAACCCACCATTTTTCTTGGGTACTGTGAAGTAGGGGCTGTAAAAGCCAGATTTCATGTTGGCTGGAGGGACCGGCTCTATCGCACCCTTTGCCAGCAGGGTTGTGACTTCCGTGCGCATGACAGGAGCATCCTTGCCCACCAATGTAGCAAGCATGCGCTGAAGTCTGGGGGGACACCGGGTGAATTGGATCGCGCTGGTGAGAGGGTCAAGCAACTTCATCCTGAAGCTCTAGGGGCTGTGGTGTTTGTGAGGGGGGTGTGGCCCGAGGAGGCTGTCTCATCAGGGAAGCCCACACCATAACCTTTAGATCAACCTGGCCATCAGCCGAAGTAGCCCTCTTACAGGAAAATATTCTTACCTTTAATCAGGATCAAAATAATAATTCACCATTAAGAATCTTCAAAATACATTTTAAACACTACTTGCTTTAAATACTACCTGCTGAAGCCGGATATCAATCAATCAATCTTTTAGAATCTTCTTGATAAAATTATATATATATATATATATATATATATATATATATATTTATATATATATATATATATATACATAAAATTTATTTATTTATTTATTATTTTATTATTTTATTATTAATTTATTTTCAAAAAATAAACAAATAAATAACTAAATGTCATACTGTAAGATCCATAATTTAAATAATTAAAATTTTGCATTGAAGTTAGAAGTGCTTGAGTAGATATTATTTTAATATGGTTAGATTTATTTGTACATTGGTTAAACACCCCCCATGTTTATTCTGTAATGGTTTGCTCATTTTATGGTGGAGCAACACAATTTTTTTAAACATCCAGTAAATGGTTGAAATTTGAACAAAGACCATAGTCAATTCTTTGCCCGAAAGAACATGGAAGCTTATTGCTAAAAAGAAAAAAAAAAATCAAAAACCAAAAAATTGCTCATTAAGAAAGTTGAGGGTGGCTCGCGACAAAATGTTGTTTGGATTCCGGATGTTCCGCAAACCTCAGCAAGAATTAGAAGGACGGTACAACGGATTGAAGGTACTGTGATGGAAGTCTTTTCACTAATGGAGTTTGTGGATGTTTAGAAGACTAGAAACAATTGTAGCAACTCATTTTATCTGCTATGGTTTGTGTGAAGATCAGCTTGTAATTAATCAGAATGGCGGATGATTCTGTGCATGAGAAACCTACCGGGTAATGGCCACAAGAGGGCACCAAATCCTACTGCAAAGGCGACGGAAGAGAGAAAATGAATCGACTCCACCCCTAAATGAAAAATTTTGTCATTAACCACTTACCCCTATGTCGTTCCAAACCCGTTAAAACTTTGTTCATCTTCGGAACACAATTTGAGATATTTTGGATGAAAACCGGGGAGGCTGTGTCTCTCCATATCACTGTATGCTGCATATGCTCTTCTGTATCATCTGCGCCACAAGGATGTGCTGCTTCTATGTGTATTTAGCTTTGTTTTAAAAGAAAACAATGCGCATCCTTGTGGCGCGGATGAAACAGAAGAGCAACACGCAGCATACTGTGATATGTAGAGACAGAGGAGACTGTTGACAAAGGAATTGTTGAATAAAGTCATTATTTTGGTTTTCTTCGCTTACAAAAAGTGTTCCAGTTGTTGAAATATAACCCAGATTGCTTGATGGCAGATGGAGTATTCTGACAACGACTTTCATGGACCTTGACACTGTTATTTACTTGGCAGTCTATGGGACAGTCACAGGCTAAGGACAAGGGAAATTGGCACAGTTAACATGCAAGATGAATAAAATTGACAGAGTAATGCAAGATAAAGAAGATACGAAGACCGTTTTGAATTGGAACTGAACTTTTTGTTTTGCCAGATCTTATGTCAGTTTAAAGAGTTGAATGCTGAAAATGTTACTCATGTTGTCTGATGAAGATGGGAAAGAAGTTCAGATTAACTGGTTTCAATCCAAGATTGAACATTTTGAGCAGTTTATGTTTAATGTGAAAAAAAAAAAAAAAAAAATGGATTTCAAACCACAAATAAAGGAAATGGGTCTGATGAGCATGAGCCTCAAGATGAAGATGACAACGTTGTTAAACCAAGTGATAGTGTGTCAGAGGTGATGACTCGTCGCGATAGAAGGAAAAGTGGATCTGTGATAAGTAACGTTATTTCTGTGGCATTTTCAACCAGTTCTGCTCACATCAAGGCAGAGGTTAAGTGTGCGGCCCTTTTAGCCCGAGCATCTGCTTTAAGAACAAAGCAAGAATTAGAGGCTGAAGAGTTAAGATTGAAGGCCAAAAAAAAAGAACAGCTTGAACTGGATACAGAAATTACTGCACCAAATTTCTCAAAGTGTTAAAAGAGTACGATGAAGGTCAAGATGGCATGAATGATTATTACAGGTCACAGAATGGGGTCACAAGCTGGTGATTCATTCAAAGGCTGAAAGGAACGGCAAGTTCAGCCAGTATCTATCCTGTGTACAACACCTGATGTCAAACACCCAGGTCAAAGCTCTATCCAGAGACTATCTCAACAAACCTCAGATTATGATAACACTCAACAGTTGAATGATGATTACAGATATCTGTTCAATGAGATGCAACACTAAAACGAAATAACTGGTTTGTGGGTTAAGCAGCAGAGCTTATCCCAATTACCTTAAAGAGATGTGCCAATATTTTCTGGAGATCCTCTTGCCTATATAAGGGCATTTGAGCACTCGACTGAGAACAAGACTAATAATCCTCAAGACAGGTTATACTATCTCGAACAGTTCACAAGTGGTGAACCACATGAACCACAGGCTCTTGTTTGCAGCTGCGAACATGTGAGTCCAGCTAAGAATATAAAGAAGCAAATCATATCCTTCAGCTACTTTACGGCAATGAGCTGAATATAGCTCCAGCTTACCTTGAGAAAGCTGTAAAATGGCCACAAATCAAAGCAGAGGACAGTAAGGGAATGAAGACATACGCCTTATTCCTTATTGGATGTAAAAATACCACGGCTGATGTTGAATTCATGGATGAGATGAACAATCCGACAAACATGGAAAGAGTCCTTTCAAAACTTCCTTTCAGATTCAGAGAACATTGGAGAAATACAGCCTTTGATATTCAACAACGAAATGGACGAAGAGCCACATTGGAGATTTGGTTTAACTTTATTGACTTTAGTGCTCATGTTTTGAATGATTCACTCTTTGGAGATATTCAGAATGTTAAAGTGGGAGAGAAAAGGAAATTCCAGTTTTCCAGAGAAGAATAACTCTAAGACTGCTTTCAAAGGTAGTATCTTTGCCACATTTCAAAGAGCTTGTTTGTTCTGTAACAAGGAACACACACTTGATTCCTGTATTAAGCTTAAGAATCAGGAATACAAGGACATAATTCAGTTCTTAAAAGTAAAGGTCTGTGTGCTTTGGCTGTCTAACACAAGGACACATGAGTAAAGATTGTAATAAGATAATGTCATGTCCAGATTGCTCACTAAATCATCCAGATGTCTACATATTGTTAAACAAGAAGATACGCGAGATGATAAGTCTGATGACCACGACTTAGCAGTTTCAAATGCTCTTCTTTCACTGGGTCAGGAAACTTGTGGATATACTGGGGCTGGCGATGGTGAGTGCATCCTCTCTTTTATACCTGTAGAGGTTGAAATCAAAGAAGAGTAAAAAATCTGTAGAGACTTGTGCTTTCCTAGACCCAGGAAGCAGAACCACCATTTGCAAAGAAGATCTCATGCATCATCGCATATCTGTGGAGAAGATTGAAGATTTGCTGGTAAAGCAGTTTAATATGGATTTTTCTTGAAAGGATAATTCAGAAATGTCACAAGAGGACCGATAATTCATGATGTCTGTGACCAAGTCTACTCAGTTCATGGATGGTCATTACTACATGAGATTACCTTTGAAGATGAAGATGCTGAACAACTGGGATGTAGCAGAATAGTGTCTCAGGATCCTTCAGAAAAGGCTCTGAAGGTATTCTGATTTCTATGAGGACTACATCGGATATATGAACAACATCACTGAGAAAGGATAGGATATGCTGAGAAAGAACCTGACGAGAATTTACACCATGGTGATGGAAAGGTATGGAACATTCCTCACCACGGGGGTTATCATCAGAAGAAGAATAAAATCTGTGTTGTCCTCGACTGTAATGAATCGTACCAAGGATTTTCTTTGAACGGTCAATTATTTCAAGGGCCTAACCTCTCCAAACACACTAATAGAGGTGTTGACCAGATTCCGTGAGGAGCCGATTTTAATGATGGCTGACATCAAATCAATGTTTTATCAGGTTTGAGTACCTAGGAAGGATGCAGACTTTCTGAGGTTCCTCTCATGGCCGAACAGCAACCTAGATCAAAATGAAGAGGAGTACAGGATGCGTGCACACCTGTTTGGTGCAACCTGTTTACCGAGTTGCTCTTGTTTTGCTCTTCAAAGAACAGCAGAAGATGGAATCACTACTCCAGAAGCAGCTCAGACACTACTGAGGAATTTTTACGTTGATTATTGCCTTAAATCAGTGTTAACGGAACCAATAAACGGAACAAACTTCACAGGAGCTGATAAGGAGTTGCATGAAGCATTGCAGAATCTGAATCAGTCAACGATTCAAGAAGAGATCCTAAAAAGAGAAATTCAGTGGATATTTAACACTTCTGGAGCATCTCACCATGGCGGAGCCTGGGAATGTCAGATTCGCACAATGAGAAAGGATCTGAATTCCATACTGAGAAAGCAGGTATTGGACGATGATAGCCTACATACACTATTGTTTGAGGTAGAATCAATCATTAATGACAGGCCTATTACTAAAATTTCTGACGACCCTAACGACCTCGAAGCCTTGATCCCTAACCATCTGTTGCTGATGAGGAAACAAGCAAGCTTACCTATAGGCGTGTTCAAAAAAGATGATGTCTATGCAAGGTGCAGATAGAAATAAATTCAATACCTGGTGGATCTTTTTCTGGCATCGGTGGATTCTGGAATACTTACCTCTTCTGCAGGAATGTCAGCGATTGTCCAAGTTGCAAAAAAAAAAAAAAATAAATCTTTGATTGGTGACATTGTCCTGATTATGGATTTCAATGCACCTCGGAATTCCTGGATGATGGGTCACATCATCAAAACAATGCCTGACTCTTAGGGAAATGTTTGCAGTGTGTGTGGTGTTCATACGAAAAGTAGCACACTGAATCAACCTATTTCCAAAATATGTCTTCTACAAGAAGCTGTCTGACTTTGGATTGAATGAAAGTTCAAGTTGTAACTTAAACCACTCGTATTCTGAAAGTTTATGGCTCAAGATATTTTAATGTGGTAGCTGATATCATTTGCCTGCCTATGCAATTATGGGGTGGGGATGGTAAAAGCCAATTAATTTAATAATTTTAGTTCTGTAAGATCCATAATTTAAATAGTTTAGATTTTATTTTAATATGGTTAGATTTATTTGTACATTGGTTAAACACCCCCCATGTTTATTCTGTAATGGTTTGCTCCATTTATTATTGGACTGCCTTTAAGCACCTTAAGTACCTTTAAGAAAGAAAGAAGTAGTTTTTTTTTAGACTTTTTTTTTTTTTGTTTATTTTATTTGTTTATGTTCATTGTGTAAGTGGATTAAGTTTGTGGGTGATATTTGAGTGGATTCTTTGAGTGAAAGCATAGAGAAGCTTATTGCTACAACACATACAAGTGATGTATAGCAAAGAGGACAACAGCAGTTGGAGTCAAACAATTTGATATTATTTATAAGTTAACTGTTATGATGCCTATTACAAGGTGACTGTTTGACTAATTGAAATCTTTTCCATTTTGAAATAACACATACAGTGGCTCAGCTGTGCAACAATTTACAGAAGTTACAATAAATTATTGAATAGAAATAGCAACAACTTATGCATTGTATCCTAACAGATGCAAAATAATAATAATAATAATAATAAAATACTTTATTGAGTAGTAAAAGTGATCTCTTTCATGTAAATATGAACTTAACTGTAGACTAAAAGTCAGATATCGTCTCTTTTCAGGAATGTGATTAGCAGCGATTGTGTTATGTCTCACAGCAGTTTCACCTTCAATGTAAACAGACAAATTGCTTGTTGCTTTGGTTCCATAAAGGCCTCTTCTTTATGCTCAGTGTCATTTCTTCTGACTGCCACCTTTCTGCTTCTCTATAGGGCTCAAGGCCATTTTACTTTGCAGTTAAGCAGCTGAAAGCCCAAAAGTTGGAAGGCTTAGCTTCTTGGCTTTCAGCTATATGGAAGCATTTATCCATATTTAATGTGATTTGCTTTCAACAACAATGGCAGAAGACATGTGCCCTAAGTTACGCTGTGTGTTTTTGCAGATCATTAGATTCAGAGATGTTGGAAGAGAGTTACAGATGGTTTAATGGACAACATACTGTTATGTCAGCAGACATTGTTTCTGTAAAGTTCTGAAATTGTGCTTGTTATATTTATAAACCAAATTAATGTGAATTAACTGCATACATGAATATTTACTTCAAAACTTCAGATAATTAAATAAGATAAATATCTATCTAAAACATCTAAATTGTAATATCTATCTATCTATCTATCTATCTATCTATCTATCTAATCATTCATTCATTTGTTATATCATATAAAAGTCAAGGACAACATTTACATCATTTAAAAATATTATTTAAATCCATGCTATTCATTTGAACTTTCAAAAACTTTTAAAAAATACAATACCAAATAATACATTGATAATATTCTTGAGCACCAAATCGGCATATTAAAATGCTTTCTGAAAGATCATGTGACATTGAAGAAAAAAATAGCTTTGCAAAATATTTTAAATTACAACAATAATAACAATATTTCATAATATTATTGTTTTTAATGTATTTTTAGTTAAATAAATCCAGTCTTGGTTAGCATAAGATACTTTTTTTTTCTTCTAAATATACAGTATATATAAAAAGGTTAGTTTGAAATTTGTGTATATATAATTTTAACAATCTTTTTTATTATTGAACATTTATCACAGTGACTGATAGTCAAGCTGTCAGTCAGTCTGGCAGAAGTTTAGGTTTAGAGCATGTGTTCTTGTGCGCCATATTAAAAATGGCCTGTGCTGTTTTGAATCCATTAGTGCTGTTTATGACCGCTTCAACAGAAGAGTCGAGACTTTCAATTATGAAAGCTATCAGTAATATGATGTACCTTCTGACATTTTTATTTGAACAACAGGCCATTCAATTTTGCAGATTTTAATAGCATTTTTTAGGAATATTTGTCAGCATTTTGTCTGTCATTCTGTCCTGTTAAACCAATTTGAGAAGAGTGCTTACTCAAGTTATTGACATTTAAAAGGCCACTTTCACAGCAGTCAGCAGTTACACTTTTAACATTTCTTTAACTTAAAGGGGGTCATATGATGCTGCTAAAAAGAACATTATTTTGTGTATTTGGTGTAATGAAATGTGTTTATGCGGTTTAAGGTTAAAAAAACACATTATTTTCCACATACTGTACATTATTGTTTCTCCTCTATGCCCCGCCTTCTGAAACGCATCAATTTTTACAAGGCTCATCGCTCTGAAAAGCGAGGTGTGCTGTGATTGGCCAGCTATCCAGCACGTTGTGATTGGCCAAATGCCGCAAGAGTGTGACGGAAATGTTACGCCTCTTAACATATTGTGATGCCTTGTCCGGCCGGAGCGACGAAACATAAACATAAAACCCATTATAAACGTGATATAAACATGATTTCTAGTCGTGTCTTCTTTTGGAAGGCAAAAACAAAGTAGTTTCACTTTCTCAACGAAACGGCCTTGAGTGAGCAGAGGTGGGCGGCATGAGGCGGATTCTACAAAGGAGTGTACTTTGTGCTTGCGGCAACCACATGTGACGACCCCGGGCTGGACTCCGCTTCGTCCATGGTGAAAGTCCATTCTGCGATCCACAGTGCCAAGTTGATGTATTTCCTCAGCAACCAGCAAGGATCAGCTCCAGGCATGACGAAGCGGATATTGTCCTCTTTTGGAAGGCCAAACAAAGTAGTTTCGCTTTCACAGTGAAAAACACAGCGTTTATACGACATGGCGGTGGTGGCGGCAGCAACAATACTACAACGAGAATAAAAGGTATGCCTTCTTTCTTTGCGTTAACATCTGGGAGGCGTTATACATATATACATACACATACATAAGTGTACCTGTACTCTTCTGTAGCTGTCCAAAGGGGGTTGGATTTTCTTTCTGCAAACAAATCTAAAATTGTTGGATTGAAATGGAAATGATCCCAGCTCCTGAGTCCACAGGAACATTGGTAATGAGTAGTGTGTCAGACCTAGTATGCCGTATAATCTTCTCACAGTTGTAGGACGAATTAAAATCCTAATTAATAGGGCTTTCTCTGCAACCAAAAACTGGTTTTGGCCAAAGTAGGTCAGGGTTGGCAAGAATCAAGCTAGTGTAGTTAAACAAATTCCTTTCTTCCACTAGAATGTTGAAAAGTCCTCAAGGTGGAGATCAGGCTGAATGGACAAAAGGCACTTCTAAAGTGATTTTCCCTTTCCACTCTAAAAAAGGGGATAATTCCATCAAAAATACAAAAGTCTGTCATTATACCATTAAGTCAGTATGATTTATTATTATTTTTTAATACATTTATCCTGCAAGATTGCATTAAAGTATTTAAAGTCACAGTACAGACATTTATAATGTGACAGTTTCTATTTCAAATAAATGCTGTTCTTATAAACTTCTATTCATGTTAAATTTATTTCTAAAACAAATACTTCAAATAATAATGATAATATTAATAACAATAATAATTATATTTTCTTTAAATAAATAAAATATGTCCACAGAAGTTATGTCAACAATAAATTGATACTTTTATTCTGGAAGGATGCCTACATTTATTAAAGGGACACTAAATGCATTTATAATGCTACACACAATTTATATTTCAAATAAATGTTGTTCTTTTAAACTTCTGTTCATATTAAATTTATTACAAAATGTTTGAAATGTAGGGTATTTTTAAAGGCAATTTTCTAGTAAGTAAGAAAATAAAAATGTTCTGTCAACTATGCTTCTAAAGAAATTAATACTTTTTTGAATTCTGCAAGAGTGCATTAAAATAATTTTTAAAAATGTCAGTAAAGACATTTACAATGTTACAAAATGTTTCTATTTTAAATGCTCTTTTGAATGACTGTTCATATTAAATTTAAATAATAATAATAATAATAATAATAATAATAATAATAATAATAATAATAATAATATTTTTATTTATTGATTTTTTATTTAATAATATATTCTGTCAACTATTTTTCTGTGATTTATTTTATCAAACAACAGAATACAGACATGAAGCAGCACAACTAGGTATGTTAGGATAATAATATCCCAATATAGCATACTGACATATAAAATGCCACATTGACAGCAGAGTTAGTAAGGAAAAAGCCATTTAACACCACCACTTTCACCTTTACAGTGTTTTTCATTAACACATACTGTATCTAATAATGTATTTACATTAGACAGTGCCCGAGGAATAACTATAAATAGTTAGTGGAAGTATATGTGAGATATGTTGCTACTTGCATTGGTTGAAATATCACTTGTTCAGTTCTCCAGTGCTATGGGTGTGCGTTCCTCCACTGATACACTGTGATTATTTGTCTCTCTCCAGGGTTTGAGACCTGCTGATTTTCCCTAGAACTCTACAAGGTGAACCCCATGGTGTCGGATGCTTAATTGTCTTCCCATGGGAAGGTGAGAATCTGTGATGAATTGAACTGAACTTTCAAGGGCAAATTAAATGTCTGAGAAGGTGAATGTTTAATTATTGCTCAGGGCAAAGCAGATATTAAGTATGTAGCAATGTCTGACCTCTGACCTCCTCATGTCAGGAGAAATGACAAATTATTCAGGGACTTATACTTAGACCATGAATGACAGACAACACAAAACACATCTGAATTGTTTGAAATATTAGAATTACAAATAAATTATTAGGTAGGCGATATAAATATAGATACTACGCCTACCAGAGCATTTCAAATAGGTAGCACTAAGTTTTAACTAGCGTTGCAATGATTTGATGGTTAATCATTTGTGGTTAATGTTTCAATATTACACGGCAAGATGTTATATCACCAGTAGGTGGCAGCAGGGGACTGTCTCTATGAGTGAGTCATTTGAATCATTAAATGCTGATTCATTCAAGAATGACACAGTACTGGATTCAGATAGCGTACTAGCATACCAGTGTACTCTCAAAATATATGGTAGAAATATATGGTAGAAATAGTAAGACTAGTTTTGTTCAGCGGATTTGTTCAAAAACGCTGAATCACTGACGAACAAAACAGCACTGTTTTTGTCGGTGTTAAACGCTTCTGCTTCGTTTAAAGATTTTCCTTGGTGGAGCAAAACAGACGGAATTACTGGCAATTGTGTCTAAAATGTAAGTTTATCAATATTAACTTATTGTTTATTCACTGAATAATACCATGAAAACCAATTAACTTACAAGCTGCCTTTTTGTTACTCCAGTTGGTCAGAAACAAAGCTGTATTCTGTTGTTGAATTAATAATGAAGGGGCTTTCATATAGCTACAGATCCTGAATCCGCAGCACAAGAAAGTAGTTTTACACTCACATTGGCTGGAGAAACGCAAAGCCGATTTATATTCAAGCGGTAATGCATCAGGTGATTACAGATGCTCTCACATGCATAAATGTACTGTGAAAAGTCATTCTAGTCATAAATACACTTCATCTCCTCACTCAAAACCCTTTCTTTAGAACTGTCAAGTGTCATGAATATGTTAATAAAACCTTCTGTATGCCAAGCATCAAATGTTATTTGCTATAGACGCATTATTTGGCTCTTAAGGTCCAGGTGCCATCATAGTAGCCTTCTTCAATAAAATTCTGTTTTTCTGCTGATATTAATACAGTTTAAATATTATAATGTCATATGTTAATGTCATTTATTTTATCATTGTTTATATATATATATATATATATATATATATATAATGCATTTTGTAGGTGTAAATGCATATTGTTATCTGCACAGAAACACAAAAGTAACACATTATTCATTACAAATGCCAAATTTCTTATTCCCTGGAACACTAGATCCCTTTTAATCTTTCAAAATAATGAAGATTATTGATTGAGTCACAGATAGGAACACCCAGTCACAAATAAAATGCAAATTCAAGAGTGTAGATTAATTGTTAGCTTGTTCGTCATTGAACCATTAGTAAAATTTATTGTGGGAATGTTTATGATGTAGGGAAACATGATTTGTCAAAATAATGAAGCATTTAGAATTGCCTAATGTTTTTAAAACTCTGTAATTGACTGAAAAGTTGAAATATTTAATCCAGCAAATGAATATCCACACATCTGGATACATAATGCATGTCAATAGTAGGTGTAAATATTTTCCAAATGAATTGGGTCTAACAACTTTAAGAATCCGTTTTAATTTTTATTTATGATTTTGTGCAGGTTTTCTTGTTACAGTAGGCCTATTGGATTACCATGCTCTCTCATTAAGGTAATCATTCAAAAAAAAATGGATTCCATTTCGGTTCATCTTTCTCTGCTTGGCGACTGAAATGTGTTTAACGATAGA
The DNA here is from genome assembly GCF_018340385.1 of Cyprinus carpio. NCBI lineage: Eukaryota > Metazoa > Chordata > Actinopteri > Cypriniformes > Cyprinidae > Cyprinus > Cyprinus carpio. The sequence goes on from NC_056616.1 coordinate 7,824,464, forward strand.
TTAAAAGAGGGAGGCTGTCTCAGTTCCCACCAGCACTCAGCACTGACCTCCATTCTGGATCAATCTGGAGCGATTACTCTTAAAACTCTCACTAAGAAATTAATTGCTGCAGGTCTTTAGAAATGGGAGGATGAGTGTGGTGCTGCTTAGTCTTTTTTTTTTTTTAAAAAGTCTAAAGTTAAATGTACCTTTATAAACCCTGCAGAAACCCTTTACTTGCACGACATTTTTAGCATCATTAAATTTGAAAATTTCTACCCACAAAAACAAAGCAACACAAAGAGTATCTTTCTTAGAACTTAACAATGTTTAAAACTAGATTTTTAAAAAGATTTTCTCTTTTCTTTATTTCTATTTATTAAGACTCTTATTTGTCATGGACCCATTGACAACATACTAGGAGATTTTTTTTCTCTCTTTTTTTCCAAAAGTAAGAAAACACAAAAGACAAGTTTTCTTTTTTATCTTTCAAAACGAAGCAGTTTAAATTATCTTTCACTGATAAAAAAAAAAAGAAAAAAAAAAAAAAACTTTTTGTTGGGTAAGTGCAGTCAGATCTTTATCTAATCAGAATTGACATTATTTCAGCAGATATCAGAAGATCCAAGGTGACTTACAAATGAGGACAATATAAGCAATTACACCAACAAAAGAGCAACGAAATGTCAGTGCTGTGACATGTATGTATGCATATATGTATGTATTTTTGTTTATTCATTTAAATAAAAAGTACTGTAGTGTAGAATAGAATAGAATAGAATAGAATAGAATAGAGATATAGTGTTAGAGGGTCAAGTTATTATTATTTGTTTACAATAAATAAAAAGAAAAACAAGTAGAAAGGATAGAAACCAAATAGAGAGGGCTAGTGTTAGAGGATCAAGTTTTACATTTGAATTTGTTAAATAAATAAAAAGTGTCTAGAATAGATAATTCTAGTGTTAGAGGATCAAGTTTTTTATTTCAATTTGTTAAATAAAAAGTATCTAGAATAGATAATTCTAGTGTTAGAGAGTAAAGTTTTTTTTATTTTTTTTTTATTTATGTTTTAATAAGTAGATATAATAGAGAGCACTACTGTTAGAAGGTCAATGTTATTTATTTATTTATTTATTTATTTTATTAAAACATTGATAGAATAGAAATTGAATAGAGGGTGCTAGTGTTAGAGGGTCAATTTTTTATTTATTCATTTTTAAATAAAAAAGTCGATAGAATAGAGAATCAAGTGTGCTAATGTTAGAAAATCATTATTTATTTATTTATTTAAATAAAAGGTAGGTAATAAAATAGAGAGTGCTAGTGTTTTTTTGTTTTTTTTCACAACATTTCAAAGCAATCCAGATAATGAATATCCAGATACCCAGATACAGTATGTTACGGTATGTGCAAAAGGCTGCAAGGTTTGCCATATAAAACTGGGTCTAATATAACTTTAAGTACTTTTATTTTTTAATATCATTTTTTTCAGGTTTTCTTGTACCAATATTGGATTACCATGTTGCAGTACTCTCTCATTATGATAATCATTCAGGAGCTCAGAAAAAAATGTATTCCATTTTGGTTCATCTCTTTCTGCTTGGTGGCTAAAATGTGTTTAAAGATAGATTAAAAGAGGGAGGCAGTCTCAGTTTCCACCAGCACTCAGCACTGACCTCCATTCCAGATCAATCTGGAGCGATTACTCTTAAAACTCTCATTAAGAAATTAATTGGAGCTGCAGGACTGCAGGAGAAGGATGAGTGTGGTGCCGCCAAATTGATTTTACACACTCTTAGCTTTAGGGACTCGGGGGCCAACTTCTGTTTCACACAATGGCTTGTTCGGAGTTGAGAGGTAGGAAAAAATACTGATAATGTGCCCTAATTGTCTACTTTTGCTTGAAATTATAGGTCATATCAGATAAGTTCTGCTCATGCGCTCAGCGTGATATCTCTAATTCACTCTTAGAATCTCCAACCTGACAATAAAATAGGTTGCAATAAGCACCCTTGATGTCTGTAATAGATTTGATGGGAACAAGAGCAAAATAGCAGTTCAAGGTTTATTAGTTTCTTGTTGAGAGAGCCCTGTTTATAGCTGGGCTAAATAAGGATGGTGCTTCACTAATGTGAGATGGCAGAAATGAGCTGTGCGGACACGCACACAATCTTAAACACACCAGTTTGCTTGCAGCCCCTTGGCAGTCCGGTTTATTGATTGAGACAGATGCATTCTGTAGTTGAAGAACTCGCCCACAAATAAAAAGCGAATCCAAGACTGTAGATGAATTGTTAGCTCAAGACAATTTCGCAGCGAGCTGATTGTCAGCGCAGCATTTGTTTTCCTACCTGTCGTAACAAACTGTCGGGCGCTGACAGGTATTGATACCCCCCTGCAGGATGAATGAAAGGAGGTGGGCAGTGTGCTGTGATATCGACTCCGCAGAGCTCAAACTAACACAATGTGTGGTAGTTTTTATGAGGAGGAATTCTTTGATGTTCGGCCAATGACAAAATGGTGATCCGCATCTCAGTAAGGCTAGTCTGGCTTACAGAAATTACTAACCTTGATAAAATCAGGTCTGTGTCATTTAACTTCTCTTTGAAACTTTTTTTTGTTTTTTTTTATTAATTAATTTTTTACATAAAAAAAAAAAAAAATGCATTTAACACCGACTTCTTCAATGATGAATAGGTGGTCTAATATTTGGTGATTATACTTAAAAGAGACTGAAATCCTTTAAAAAAATTGTAAATGCCATAATCTATGAAATAATAATTTTAATACTATATACATAAAAATGCAGTGAAGTTTTATTAATATTTGAAGAACACCCTGCAGTGCTATCAAACACAGATTAAACTTTAGTTGTGCATATTAGAGAAGTCTGAGGTATAATTCCATAATATACGCCTGTAAATAAATACGAATAACTATATTTGTGTCTAATATGTGTGTATATAATACATCTGTATATTATATTAATGTATAATTAAAATTAATTAATGCCATATACTAATCTGACTAATATATGTTTCCATGTTTAATAAGAAAACAACACTTCTTCATCTGAACAGATTTGGAGAAATCTAGCATCACACCACTTACTCACCAATGGATCTTCTGCAGTGAATGGGTACCGTCAGAATGAGAGTCCAAACCCAAATGGGTTCTCACTTAAGATGGCAGAATACCCTGTGAAGTCCACTTCGCTGTGCATGTATAGTCAAATGGAACACACCTTTTGTGTCGGTAAGTCGGTAAGTTTATTTACATATTTTTGAAGAAAAAAAAGTTATTTTGCTGTTATTTGAGATATGTTGAGCTTTTTCAAATCAAATAAAGTAACACCAATAAAAGACCAAAATATTCATGATATGGCATTTTTTATATATATATATATTGTTGAGTTTTTTAAAATAATATTAATTAACATGTATATATTATTATTTATATTTTTTTTTTTTTTTTTTTTTTTCCAAAATATTATTGATATGTCATTTTTTGTTTTTGTTTTTATATTTATTTATTTATTTATTTTCAAATATTTTCTCATAGTAATGATGCTGCATAAGATATGAGAAACGGATGCCACAGTGCAAAAATAGTTGGTTCATCAGTTGTGTATTGTACATTTTAAATGGGTTCAACAAGGATACGAAAGATCGAGGTGCAGTTAACACCACATCACCCATAATTCAAAGACTCAACAAACACAAGAAACATCATGCTGGGATTCTCCAGCAATGTGTGTATGTCATAATATTCATGATGAAATCTGAGAGTAGATGCAGTATTAATGTATGAGATTTTTAAATATATATTCTATAATATTTATATGACCAAATGTATAATTACCGTTAGAACCATTTAGATGCCTGAAATATTAGTGCCCTAACACGCCATGCACTTTGCTTGATTACTTTTTAAAGTGGTGAAGATGAAAGCCATCCAAATGCTGGTTAATTAAAGAGCTACAAGACTTAATCAATTTGAATTTAATCAAGTCTTCAAACCAGTACTCCGCACATAATGCAGGCATGTGAATCTTTTTGTTGCTGTTGACATCGTGACCAGCTTTTCCCGAGAAGAAGATCTCAAACAATTTCAAGCTCAATGTGCAGCCAAGGGATGTGGCATTTTGCAGAATGTCATATCGACATGATATCACGCTCTTCCATTAATCTTCCAGCTGTAGCGATATGTGTCTTGATGACAAATGTTTATATCCACATCAATCATCCTGTCCTCAGAAACTACACCTTATTCATCATAAGTTCTCAGATTCTTTAAAAGCCATTCCTTAAAGTTAATAAATTCAAAGATGTCAATGAAATGATTAGAGAGAACATGAAAAATGGCCGTTCTTAGTCTTAGGACATGATTTTAGCTGACGCAGTATGATGAATGCGGCTTTAAAATGGTGAATTGCTAATTGAACTCAGCAGTCCGTGCCGATGACTGCTTAACATTCCTGCTCAAAGTGAACCGCTCTGATCAATTAGACTCATCAGACTGTGAGAGGTGATGTTTGTGGATGACAGCAGTGGTCTTTTGGTTTGCCTGCGGTCTGCAGGAAGATTGTGAGGGCTTCCTGTGGGTAAAGATGCCTTTTTCCCTGAAAATGTCATTTATATTAATCTTGAGGAAAGGACAAAGCTATTCACAAACTTTTTCAAAGTACATTTTTCAGAGGATCCTTGTTGTCAGAAGATATTTTTTTTTTAATTTATTTCTGTCTTCCTGGCAGATGTACAATGAAATGCTCTCTAAATTTAATTAGCGTTTGTCTTGAGTTATTATTTAGTCAGTAACGAAAGCAATGCATATGCAGCAATTCATGTGAAGTCCAAGCCAGCTGAGTAATTTTTTTATCAATTTTATCACTGTGATTTTATATCTCAAATCCTGATGTGCTTATATATTTCCCACAGGGAATTTATATCTCACAATTTTGAGTTTATTTCTAATAAATGTGACTATATCTTAAATTGCAATGCTAGTTGCACAAAGTTATTGTTGCACTATAATTTTATATCTCAATTTGTGACTGTTTCTCATCATTTCTACTTTATATCTCATAATTTGACTTTATACATCAAATTGCCATTTTTTTTTCTGTGTACCCAATATGTTTGCATGATAACAACTATAATGTTTATTTTGAACATCTTTATTTCCTATCATTAATGAACCACATTTCAGTTGCCATGTTAAAATTGACCAACCTTGGATACTACTTGCTTGTCACAGCTTAAGTGGCACCATTTTTAGAGACTTTCATTCTGATTTGTTAAGTGCTCTTACTACATTCAAGGGAGATCTTTCCATATTTTTTTTTTTTTTTTTTAATGGTTTGAGAAGAAAGTGCAGTGACATGTAGAAATGTATGTGGTAAGTTGGAACTTCTCCTTCAGTGTCACAACACAGTCCTGTCTGACGTCACTCTGTCATTTTTGGCTTTTAAATGTCTATGTCTTATCATTTTGTCATTTGAGTGATTCCGATGGAACAGCTATTAGTTTACATCAAGTTTGTCTAGACATGTCTTCTAAGCAAACACACTTCTGCCATTTTCCACTTTTTCGAGTCAATCCAAGTGAAGTTTATTGTCATTGTTCATGTTGCAGGCTGAGAGCAGAAAAAAATAATAATAATAATAATATATAGGTATATATTGAACTGCTGTGCAACATTAAGAATGTCTGGCTCTAAATAACAAAAAGCACAACAGCAAACAATAAAAACTAAAGCAATACTGTAAACTCTGAATAGCCCGTGATAACCCCACTGGTCCTTAATAAGGAGGAGAACTCTCATTCTTCTCTATATCTCAGGATTGGATGGACCCAATATTTCCTTTCTTTTTAAGAAGTGAGAGGGGAACAAAATCATCCTCACTGCTTGAAGACTTCATTTAGTATTGTTTTGCAAATTTTTTTTTCGCAACAGATTAATTAATACGCATTGGACTCAAACATTTCTTTTTTTTCATGACTTAAATCATGAAAGTTTGAACTCAAGTTTGGGTCAATTCACATTCACTATTCACTGAATTCTGATGAAAGTGCATCAGTACAGTTTCAGATTCAGGGTCGTGTGTTCCGGAGGGTTTGATCTCAATCAGTGTTGTAATATCTTATGATCTAACAGTAGGAGCTTGCTGCTGTCCTGAGAATATATTCTATCTGTACTCCCATCACAGCCGTGAATGAAATACTGACCGTGACCTTGACGAGATTCTTATCGGTAAGCTGTTTTATCAGGCCAAATCTGCTGCGGTGTGAGTCTTCAGTGCAGGGATCATTCACCATATTCTGCCTCAACAAAATGAAGAAATGAAGGTAATGTTTCTAATATCAGCAAATCAGGGAATGGGCATATAAGCTACGGTTAGAGTAAAACTCTTTTTGTTTTTTTGTTTTTTTATCCTGCTAAATTTAGCAGTTAGTGGCCCAGCGTGTTAAGATAAACTTTAAACAAAAACAGGACTTTGCTTGGAATATGTATATATCACATGGATTTATTCAGTATGGAATAAACCCGTGTGTGTTTGCTTCTGTGTTCAACTGAAATGCAAAGGAAAATGAACAGTCATAAATGGATCATCTCAAAAAAGCCAAATCTGCAGCTTTCCATGTTCCACTGTATAGGAGAAAAATCAAATCTGAATAATTTGATCCCAAAATTAAAATGAACTAATCAATAAAACAAACAAGCTTTCGTGGAGTAAATTGGATTTTTTACCAGACAAAAAAGGTATTGTCTGTGGATTTGTGGACCATTTATTTTTATATGAAATTCAGTTAAGTATCAGCCTTTTTCCAGACACACTGTGAATTATGAAAACCTGTATAGTTTTTTGTTGTTGTTTTATTTCTAGCAATTTCCTTCTAAATAAGAAAATAAGGCTCATTGTTTCTTTGGGTTGCTGAGCAACATTTTCACTATTCGTGGAACTGAGTGCAGCATTGCAAATGATTTTGAAGAGGGACATGAAGAACAATGAATTCCTCTTGCTTCTCAGAATTATGTGTTCCAGGAAGAGCTACGTAAGCCCTGCATACCCTGCTTTGTCTCCAAAAATCAGGCAACTCTCTTTGGCTTTTGTGGTAGTCAGAAGATTTTGCTCATTAATGTAATTCACGTCAACAGAGTCAGGTCAATTTACACCAGACGCCTTTTATCACAAGCAACTGACGGTAAAGTATTAGTAGAGACAGTCTTTGCTGTCCAAGTGACTTGCCTAGGGTAGTGATGGGAGATCTTTGCAAAGCCTGTTTCATGCTTGATGTGTCTGAGTGCAAGGGTGTGTGTGTGTGTGTGTATATGCCAAAAGTGACGTTATCACGATACTTCCGGCAACATGTATTGTCTCTGCAAGGATCTGTTACACCTGGCCATGCATACTTTTTTAATGGCTTTTTTTTTTTTTTTCAGTTCGGACCCATTACATGGTTTTTAGGGAAGGATTTTTGGTTGTTTTGTTAAAGGGATAGTTCACCCAAAAATGCTATTGTGTTGGGTGCTTTTAAATGGTTTTTGGGGAAGGATTTTTGGTTGTTTTGTTAAAGGGTTCTGCTAACTGTAAATCAACAGGTCAAACAAACAAACAAATAAATAAATAAATAAATAAATAAAGGCAAATCCCATCAGATGGAAAAACTAATAAAACAGCAATGACATGGACAAGGTCTTCCAGGTTTTAAATATTTTGGCAGTTATACTTTGACAGTGTTTAGTAACTTGCGTAATTATTTGTCTCGTACTGTACATAGCATAATTGACAGGTTCCCAAATTCAGAAGCATGGATTGCAAATTAATTTACATGATTTTTACATGGCCATTCATGTTAAGTCTATTCAAAGTAAAACAATATTAAACACAATATAATTTTTTAGAATGGAAAAAATGAAAACAATTCGGGAGAAGAGATAAATTCTGAATAGTTTACTGCCATTAATAAGTTGCAATAATGTGATCCATAAAAAGTAACTGTAATCTAATTACAGTTACTAAATGGTTGTCATCTGGTAACATTATTCAGATTACATACAGTTAAAGTTACTATACAGTTGTTCTTAGCAAGAGTATTCATTCAAAAGGTGTGTGCAACTTTATATAATGTTTTCATACATTCTTAAAAAAAAATAAGAAGAAAGAAAAAGAAGAAAAGAAAAGGAAAGGAAAAAATATATATAATTTTTCCAAATTCAAACGAAATCACCTTTTACGGCTTCCCATGAGATTGGGTTGTCAATTACTGTACTGTCAATTACAATTACTGGACTGGGAGTGGGTTCTCCCGTGCCAACCCACTTACTGACATTTCTGACAAATTGTTTCTATTCCCACCTATTGAAAACCATAAAGCCGTGTCCAAAAAAGTGTACTTTTGGCATCAGACATTTCAGCAGGACACATCTGTACCCACAGGATGGGGTGTAACCTGAAATGATTTAGTCTATATTAGGATTCTGTTTCATCTACAGCCAGGAAGGAGCTGGGGGGTGAGATGGTGTGTGTGTGTGTGTGTGTGTGTGTGTGTGTGTGTGTGTGTGTGTGTGTGTGTGTGTGTGTCAGTGTGTGTCTGTGTGTGTGTGTGTGTGTGTGTGTGTGTGTGTGTGTGTGTGAGTCTCAGACTGCTCTCTCTTTGGTCCACTGCACCAGTGGCGGATGGTGTCAGACATCTCCAGCTGGAATGACCGTCTGCCGCCCCTCCGTCCTGGGAAGCAAAGCTCCTTCCAAGCGTCTGAGAGCCAGATGTTGTCACCCCAAAATCACACTAAAAGACCAGCACACACACTTACACTGACACACACTTACATAGACAGCAGCAGCAAATAACTACATTCCCAACACCATTTGGCCATTAGAGGCTCACAGTTTCCATCGTCTCCATATTTCATTTCCTGCTGTGGAGCTGAAAGCACATCCCCAGAGGATTCCTAGCTGTCATACTGTCACAAGTACTAGCCCAGACCAGTATGTGAGAAAAACCATTGATGTTTGCCAAGCCTCTCGCACACATCTTTCCCACGACTGGCATCTTGCTCGACGTTCTTGTCAGTTTTATGTTGCTTTCACGACAATGTTCTGAAATCGTCTATCGGTTCTTACTTTCAGGTGTAATGCTGGTGTGGATGGATGTGGAGAGAACAGTTTTAGAAAGTTTTATTTTTGTTATTTTAGACAGTTATTATGTCCTCTTTTCGTTTTTATTTTCTTGAATTTGTTCCATGATCTTTCCAGTTATTTGTAATGTATGATGGCATATTCAATAAATAGATGATTGAAAATGAAAATTACAATACACTCACAATCTCATGACTTTATTTTCATAATTTTGACTTGACTTTTCAGAATATATTGACTTTGATCTCACCATGCTATGACCTTATTTTAAAATTTTGACTTTGTTCTCAAAATATTATGATTTTATAGTTACAATTTGTGGCACTAAAATGCCATTGTGGTTATGAGTGTAACTTGTAAAATCTATTCGATTTCAGACTAATTTGTTTATAAATCATTCAGACTGAAAGCAGCATTAAAAAGCATTAAAAGCAGCTGGTTCAAAATAACGTGTAGCTCCGAAATGACTCAATTTCCTTGACTTCTCATTGACCTTTCAAGTCATTTGTGGAAAGAGGGTAAGGATTTTTAAAACTCACTCAACTTGAATAACTCTCAAGCTAACAAATCATTAGGACTGATTTGCAAATCAGTCCTGTTCATTAAAAAAAAAAAAAAAAAAAAAAAAAAAAAAAAAAAAGATTGAAAAGAAACTGAAAAGAATAATTTTCTAAGAGCATTTACTTTTTCACTGAATGATTCTGACTAATGAATTTCCATTAATTTTCCAGTCAGTATACAGTAAATAAAGAATGTTAAAGTCATTCCCCAAATTGATTTAAACAAATAAATAAAAATAATACTTGATTAGAATTCATTTATTTTCCAGGGCATGTTGATAAAGATTTTTAAAATGATAAACTTTCAGAATAAGTCACTAACAAATCAATCAGGGCTGTATTTACCAAAAAGCATTGTAACTAGATCATACAGACCATTGGTTCTTAGGACACTTTACAGAAAGGCAACCCAGACCAATTTGCACATAATTGTCTGATTCAAAAGATTGATTTGCACCAATTACAGTTTTGGTTTAGTATGCATGTTTATTGTTAGAAATTGTCACTGAGAAAAGTCACTGAATTTTCATGATTGATTGATTGATTGATTTTTATGTTGAATCAATGAATTTCAGACAATTTACCAATGAATCATTTACATCATATTGTGCGTGGATTCAACCAATTCATTAAAATGAACTGGCTCAATATTACTGACTTTTCATGAGTTTTCTTGACCATTCCAGTGGTCTGTGGTAAGTACTGTAGATCATGATTTTTTTTTTTTTTTTTTTTTTTACCATTGAACGTCAGGATTATTTGATATTGGAAAGTTTAAACTGCTTTGCAAATTATTTCAGCGGATTGATTAAAAATAATTACTTCAAAAGAGATTTACTCAGAAATCAGACATCACTTTGGCAAGTCTAACACACATGATTTTTCCAATCTTATGTATTTTCATTAGGGAAATTTCCATGACTTTTAAGAGTTACATTTTCATCTTTTTTTTTTTTTTTTTTCAGACCAATTTAAATATTCCCTTCTGTTCCTTCAACTACAGGAACCCTGCAGCTAAAATGACATAATGTAATGGCATGAATCTTCCCACGTGCAGATTAGAATGACAATAATTTACGTGGATATTAGTCAGCCATTGACCTTTTGCACATCAGTATTCATTGTCTCCATGTGGATGAATTAATCTTGACGCACTATCAGTCAAACTACAAGAATTACAGTCTGCACAAATTATATAATATTTTATTTATAAGTCCATAATTACAGCAGTTTCATGCTTTAAAAATTCATCCATTGTGGCAGGTGTAAATGATAGCCAATGGTCTGAGGAGAGAGGCAGAGAGTGAGAATGTGAGTCTCCTTCCAGAAACTAAGGCTGATTGAGGGTTGAAATATGAATGAATTGAATTCATCATCCGGAACATACACAAACTGTTCCAGTACTGCATCCATGTGAGCTCAAGTGTAAGATTAGAGAAATTACTGTGGGACTTTGGGGGAATTGTAGGGTCTTGACTAGAAGTGTTAAATAAATGTGCTGGGAAATTGAGGTTAGAAGGGAATCTATGAGCAATTAAAATGGCTTTAAATGAGTATTGGCTAGGAAAGCCTCGCAGACCTTTGAATAAACAGTCATGGTACCGCACATTACATCATACAGTATGTGGGCACCCAAACATCACACAAATATGTGCTTGCTGAACATTTCATTTCATAACCATTGGCATTATAGAGAATTTGTCCTCTTTAACAGCTTCGGATCTCTCTATTTGGAACATTTAATTTTACTCAAAGGAAAATGTGTGGCTGAAAACTTTTTGCACCTTCTTTTTAGCACCTGTTAGGGATGGATGTAGCGGAAATAACCAAACATGTTAGAATAGTGTTATTTGCAGTTCATATATAATATTGAGGAATTTAGAGACCAGGCATTTTGTTATACTCTTTTAAATAAAGGCTCTTTATTAGAATCTTACTCTTTTAAATAAAGGTTATTTATTAGAAATAACCTTTAATATCCATGGAAACTCTTCATTAAACACAAGATTCTTTAAATAAGTAAATGATTGAATGAATGAATGAATGAATGAATAAATAAATAAATAAATAAATAAATAAATAAGACTATTAGACAAGTGCATTTACATATCTATGTGTTCAATTAAAATACCCTGCAGTATCTGTATACTAAACTGATACACTTAAAGTCTGTTAAATTGGAACAACTAATTTTATACTTATTGCACTTCTAATGCACTTTAATTCTAAATAATATCAACTAAAGATTGTTCTAAAGTTGAATTGTTTCAAGTATTTCACTTCAAGTCACTTCAAGTCCACTTTAAATATCTTGCATTTAAATACCGATATTATACAATCATAAAATCCTTATTAACTCTTTCCCTGCCATTGACGAGTTATCTCGTCTTTTAGAAGACAACGCTTCCCTGCCAAAGACAAGTTTTTACGGCTTTTCGTGTTTTCACTGTTATACACTCGGGAGCGCTATTACACATCTTCTGAATGAGTACAAAACCTCCCGAACAAAAACACACGTGAAAAGGACGGAGAAACGAGCGATCACTTATGTAAAAAGATGCATATTATAAATAATGTGATCATCGGCAATAGACAGCATATAAATGAAAACTGAATAATGTTACGGAGTAAAATGTTGGTCCAGGAAGTGGTATATATCTGTGCAAGCTTTGGAGGTGTTGATGGAAGCGATTTACTTGATTTATGCTTTGAAAATAGTACTGAATATTATCCAGATGTAGTTTTTGATAAAAAAAATAAATATATATATATATATATATATATATATATATATATATATATATATATATATATATATATATATATATATTCTCACCTTTTTGCTCAAAACTACACATTTTTATGAAACCTACCTATATTCAAGTGTTGATAAAAAACAAAGGTATGCTTTAAGCTAGAATAAAACTTTTTTTGTTTAAAAGTAGAGGCTCTGATCTTTATTTTGGTGCACTGCATATTCAAATTTTCATACAGCAAAATATACTGGAGGCCATCAAATTTTAGTGAAAATCATCAAAATCGCTGGCGATGGCTTGCAGCTTTCTTCAAAAAATGCTGGCGGGGAAAGTGTTATAGTGGATTTTATGGTGTTATTAAAAAAATATTTTTGTGTAATGTTAATTGTTGTGTATTTTGATATTAATAATTTAGTTTAATTATTATTTTATTTCAGTAAGCCTTAAGTGAAATGTCAGTAAATACATTAATGAATTTGAAGTAGATTTTTTTGTATTATTCTTGGATTTAAATGCTTTATCAAGTGAATTTGAATAAAAATATAATTTAAACATTACAAAACTATTTAAATGGTCAAGTAATAAAAAATAAATAATTGAATATATTTTAATATAATATATATATGTATATAATTAAACTTTTACTTTTGGTAAGTGAGAACTCTGAGTGAGAACTAGCCAACCAACATTTTGATTTTATTTTTAGGATTATTCCAATATTAAACAGTATGTAAGATACATGCTAGAGCAGACATGACTGCTGACAAAATGACTCAAGAAGGACTAACCTCTCACCTCAGACATTCAGTTTGCCTTTTGACATATTCTTTTCTTTTGGACCTTTTTTCCTTTGGCCTTCATCATGTACATTGAAACTGTCATGTATATGTGAAAAGTCAATATAGCCATCTAGTTAAAACCGTGGAGTAAACTGTAACATAAATATATATATATATATATATATATATATATATATATATATATATATATTATTTTTTTTTTTTTTAATTGTTTAGTATTTTTGCTTGGAGATTTAAGTTCTGCATCTTTGTTCACTGGTTTTCTGTTTCACAAATTATTGCTTTTAACAATCTTTTGGTAATTTAGTTGTTTATCAGATCTTGTCTTCAGCTTTGTTGGTGATCCTTGTTTTCTCCTTTTTTTCCCTTTTTTTAAGTATTGTCAATATTATTTGTCCTCTAATTTTAAAGACTGTCAAAGTTAACCTGGACAATAAAATATATTGAATGTCTGTTGTTTTATTATGACATTAACACATTATATTAATCTTGACAGCATACAGTTTCATTCTGTTCTGTGTGATTACTTAAAACTGATCAGAACCTTCAGAACTGAATCAAAACAATTGGTGTTTGTGTTACATGAGCATTTTTTAAATGGATCAAAAACAGAAAGAACATTTGCTGCCTTTGTTTGGTGAAATTATCACTTAAGCTCAACAAATTAAATATCACTGTCAATAATAACGTCTCGGTTACGTATGGTAACCCTTGTTTCCTGAAGGAGGGAACAGAGACGTCACGTCGGTAACCGACGAATTGGGATCTCCCTTCGAGAGACCAATCTACTTATAGTGTAAACTAAACAAGCCAATGCACATTGGCATGCAATTATTGCATCCAACTGCAGCTGATCACAGCCTGAGCATAAAGAGGCAGCAGGTGCAATGCATACCAGGTTTTCGCTGAGGAGCCAAGCCAGTGACCCAGCCGCTCAGCCATGGTAGAGCAGCCATGGCGACAGGATGTAACGTCTCCATTACCTCCTTCAGGGAACGAGGGTTACCATATGTAACCAAGACGATCCCTTTCAGTTGGTCGCTCTCGAAGTCACATCGGTGACTGACAAATTGGGATTCCTACAAAAGTGCCATTGATGCTACCCCTTCCAGTGCCCTGTGCGAACCACTTGCGCCCCTTTTTGGTATAGGCTGGGGCTTGCAACAAGAAGACCACTCACCATTGTCATAGCACTACCTGCTCAGTAAGACTGGATAACACTGGGAAAACGTACCCATTCCACTTAGAACAGGGACGTTGCGGAAGCCTCATCCTTCCTGAAGGAGGTCTTGAGAGGAAATACATATATGAACATCCATTAAGGTGCATATGGAAATTTGGAGGTGATTGTATCCTACTTGGAAATGGCAGAAGTCTGCCAGGGAAACATGGGCTCTGAGGGTATACCGTGGACTTTACACATATGGGATCCATTTAGGTCTCATATATGGAACCCAGCCCTCTACCGGTTCTCAAGGATTCGGCGAGTAAGGGCCTGGCGTTCCGCTGCATCTGGCTGGAGGATGGAGGAGCTCAGCAGGGTCTACAATACGGACACTCTGGAGTAGTTTTAGCAAGCTGACACTAACCGGTGCCACTACCCAATTTAGGTGAGAACACAGGAGGATACCGGCTCCACACTAAGGCTATAGAATGCTATAGAATCAAACGTGTTGGGGGTCGCCCAGCCCACAGCTCTACAAATACGCGTCAGCGTCCAGGACAATGCTACACTCCTAGTAGAGTTTGCTCACAACCTGAGCGGGCAGGGCACACCCTGTGCCTGATAAGCTAGGGTGATATCATCCACAATCCACTGGGCCATCTTCTGCTTAGAGACGGCCTTCCCTTCGGCCAGCCTCCGTAACAGACAAAGAGCTGGTCTGAGGTCCTAAAGTTTTGTGTCCGGTCTACATGGCATCTCAGGGCTTGGATGGGACAGAGCACAGATAGGGCTGGGTCTGCCTCCTCCGGGGCAGCACTTGCAGGTTCACCACCTGATCCCTGAAGGGAGTAATGGGAACCTTGGGCACATAGGATTACCTGGGAGTTAGCCGGCCCAAACTCTAGGCATGAATCTTCAACCAAAAATGTGTGCAGGTCCCCTACCCTCTTGAAGGAGGTCAGTGCAAGCAGGAACAGAGTTTTCAATGTAAGAAATAGTCTTTGCTCAACTGAGCAAAGGCTCAAATGGGCCCTGCTGTAGTGTTTTAAGCACTAGAGACAGGTCCCAAGAGGGTATTTAGTATTTTTAATTAATGGTTGTAACCCAGCTAACAGGGAACGTTCCCATAACTTTCACTAACGTTATGTAAAAGTTATGTAAATGTTAGAAAAAAACTTTCCTGACATAATGTTTCTGGAACAGTCTTATAATGTTTCCATAGTTAAAATACATTGTCGTAACGTTGAGGGTAAACGTTTTCATAACAACGTTCTTGTAATGTCTTTATGATGTTATTTTTACTTGACTGATGTTCTCATAATGTTGAGCGAAAACGTTCCCATAACAACGTTCTTGTAACGTCTTTATGATGTTATTTTTACTTGACTGATGTTCTCATAATGTTGAGCGAAAACGTTCCCATAACAACGTTCTTGTAACGTCTTTATGATGTTATTTTTAATTGACTGATGTTCTCATAATGTTAAGCGAAAACTTTCCCATAACAACGTTCTTGTAACGTCTTTATGATGTTATTTTTAATTGACTGATGTTCTCATAATGTTGAGGGAAAACGTTCCCATAACAACGTTCTTGTAACGTCTGTATGATGTTATTTTTAATTGACTGATGTTCTCATCATGTTGAAGGAAAACGTTCTCATAAAAATGTTCTTGTAACGTCTTTATGGTGTTTTTTTGTACTTGACTGATGTTCTCATAACAACGTTCTTGTAACGTGTTTATAGTGTTATTTCATAATGTTGAACAAATACATTCTTAAAACACCATTATTGGAATGCCTTCATTTTAGAAGTGATGGGAACAGAAATTGAGTGAGTGTTATCCGGGCCGAGTGTGGCCCGCAGCTCGCTCTCCCGCATGTGTTTGTGATGCTCCTGTAAAGCACTGACCCGATTCCTGTTCACCGTAACCGACCCGAGTCTGGCTGTAGAGTCCGGCCCACCTCTGGCAATGACTCGGCTCGGTTCAGTCATAGATGATACATTTAACGTAGTTCACAATGATGCATTACGTTAGACCTTTACTAATAGATACTTGTATATTATTTGCTTTATATTCTGTAATAAAGTAATCCATATGTCCGTTTTTCACGTCTCCCTTCATTATCTTCTAATGCGACCACGCCACCGCGCTGAACGCGCTTTTGAGATTCAAATGTTTCACTGAAGCGCGTGGATTTTGAATACGCCCACACAACAGAAGACAACGCAGCGAGACTGTTCTTCAAGTTTTTTTTTATTTTACTGTTTGCTTCGCGATGAGAGGAATAAGACATAATTCACCCCAAAAAGATGTGGTGTGGTTGAGGATTTGAGATTTGGATTTCCTCAGAAAAAAATAATGAAGCACTTTATTCAGCAGAGATCATAAACATGAGTAAGTCTCTTTTTATTTATTTATATACTTGTACTAGTTTTCACATAACGTGTAAGCATTTTACTAGTTAGACTTTTTCCAAAGACTTTTTCCAAATTATAATTCCTGACTAAATGTATAATCAAGTGAAATATTATGAAGTTTCAATAACAATATACACTACTATACCATTCAAAAGCTTGATGTAAATAATATAAATGTAACAATAAATGTAACTGTAACAAATGTAACAAACATTGCTGTTCTTTCAATTTATCCCCCCTAAAAAAACCTGAAAAAAAAATATTCTCAGCTCTTTTCAACATTATTATTAATAATAATAATAATAATAATAATGATAATAATAACAATAAATGTTTTTTTTTTTTTTTTTTTTTTTGTAGAAAATAAGATTGTTAAAAGGATTTCTGAAGGATTGTGTGACTGGAGTAATGATGCAAAAAATTCAGTTAGAAAGTCAGCTTTGATTGTTCCTAATAAACTGCACTCACAAGTGAATATTAAATTATGTTGTTGGATAATTAAATATATTCTAAATAAACTACAAACATAAAATTATATACACTTTATTTTGTCCTCAACATTCTTTTTTGTAACTCATCCCTCTCAGTGACACAGGTGACTGAATGGCTCATTATGCAGCTCATTATGCAGGCCTTTGTCTTCTCAGGTGTGAATTCATGATAGTTGACGCCTACTCGCATATGACTTTTACCAACAAAAAGTGTCTTAGAAAATTTAAAATCAATATATTGTTTTTCTGTAAGTGAGTATAAACAAGATGATTTTACATCATTTAGAAAAAAAAAAATTCTAGGCTACAAGCTCCAGTTCTCAAAAGTCCCGGGAACCAATTTTCTGTATGTGTTTTATTGCCTTATTCAAGTGATTTAACATTTTTAGTTTTTCACTAACCACGCATAATTTTTTTTTTCTCAAAAACACAATCATGTACATACATGCTGTTCACATATTATTATAGCCTAGTTTGTGCTGATTACAGTGAGATTAGACTTTAGCCATTTAGATATTTATAAGAAACTGAAAAAAAGCACAAATGTCAGGGCATGACAAAACTTCTCCAGGCCCCAAAAATACTCTTAGACTCCAGAGGGTTAAAGGTGCAGAAATAAAAGCTCCCAAACAAAGATGTCACCGGATTAAGATGTGGAAAGACATGTTACACTACAACAAAAATAAATCATGAGTAATTTGGTTATTTGAATATGGGCAAAGGCCAAGGAAAAGTACCCATTGTTTTAGTCAGAACTGATTCATGGTAATAGTAAATGATTAGATAAATAAATAAAAAGTACAGAATGGTTTTAATTTTAAAACTCTGCCATTTACTAATGTGTTATTCAAAACACTAAGATTTGGTGTATCTTTACAATAAGGTATCATTAGTTAACATTAGTAAATGTTGAGATTAACATTAAATAACGAGCAATACATTTGTTACAATTTGCATTAATCTTTGATACGGTTATTAAAAAACAACAACTGTTCTTTGTTAGTTCATGTTGGCTCTGATCCATTAAATAATGTCAACAGGCACAACTTTTGTTCTTAACAATGTATTAGTAAATGTTGAAATTAACTAGGTTAATATATTAATTACAGTAAACTAAGGTTAATGTTAAGTATTTGTCATGTTAGTTTATGTTGGGTAGGTAACTAATGTTACAAATGAAACCTTATTGTAAATTGTGAAGTATCACCTGTGTTTATTGTTTATACGTGTTAAATTATTTATACGTAAGTATAAATAAATGTAAGGGTAATTTAGTTAAATGTTATGTTTTTTATATTTATATAAACTTTCTGTATAACATGTTTTTTTTTGTCTTCTTTTTTGCTGTAATTGCATAGTTTTGTAAATAAATTGTTCTCATGCTAACTTAATCCAATGAGTTCTTTACTTTTAAAATGCATTTATCATAATGAGATGAGTTAGGGTTAGCGGTAAGTAAACATTTTGGCAGTGTATCAATTTTGATTGAAAGGTTAGTTAACAGTAAAGAAGATATTAAAAATGAATCTGGGCCACGCCTGGGGCGCTGTACACTTCAGTGTCGGGCCGATTTCAGCTCGGATGTGGCAGTGTCGGTTTTCAAGATGATAGAATGGAATGTTTCTATAATGGTCACATAAACCAAGAAAAAACGTTCCTAATACATAAAAAAACTGCAAATTTCAAACATTTAACGAACATTCACTAATAACATTTTCATAACGTTTTCAAGATGATAGAATGGAATGTTTCTATAACGTTCACATAAACCTAGAAAAAAACGTTCCTAATACATAAAAAAATTGCTAATTTTAAACATTTAAAGAACATTCAGTAATGAAGTTTTCGTCACGTTTTTAAAATGGTAGGATGGAATGTTCCTGTAACGTTAGCAGAAACCCCACAAAAATGTTCTTAATACATTAAAAAAAACTTGCCGTTCTCAACGTGTACAAAACATTCCGAAATAATGTTTTACTTAACTTTAACTTAAGGGAAATGTTAGTAAAACGTTCTGACAACTAATTTTTATTAGCTGGGACTACAGCATGCTTGAAAGATGCAGGAACAGTCCCTGATACAAGGGAGCTCTTTGTTATTGATAAAATGCTAGGCCCAACTACATCAAATGTTTGTTTGATTAGTCTTGATGGAACAACATCAAGAGGGGAATCCGATGGTTTCAACTGATCAACTATTCTCGCCAAGGTAGAAAATTGTAGAAATTTGAACCGATAAAACACAGTAAGGCAACAAGAAGGAGTAGAGGGATCACCAGCTACAGGAGGTATTTGAGAACTTTTTTTTTTTCGTTGACAAAAAAATAAAATAAATAAATAAATCGTAAAATTCTCACAAGCTTCCACAGAAATCTCACGCCCAATGCTATTTGATGGATTAATAACAGAATTGATGGTATTAAACAATACTCTAGGTCTGTGACAATTATTTTCAATAATAGCAGAAAGGTACTTTACCTTTTTGGTAGGAATGCAAAGAGTCCCTCAGAATTTCAAAAGACACCTGCAGCCTGTCCTTCCACCATTTATGCTCTGCTCTTCTGCAAGTTTGTCTGAGAGCTCGTTTAGTATTATTAAACCAGGGCTTTACCTTAGTTTTTAACGTTTCACCTTCAAAGGTGCAATAGAGTCTAAAATATTTGAACAACCATAGTTAAAAGAACACAGTACAGGCTCAGGATCCAGATATAATGGAGGATTTTCAAATGCAGAAATATTATGATTTTTCAAAAATGCCCTTGAAAAGTCACTAATAACACTAGAGTTCAACATATGACACAAACGTGTCGGTGGGCAAGATCTAACAGACTGATATGGGAGAAAAATCCCAAAAATAACTGGATTGTGATCAGAAATAGTTGCATCATAAACATTCACATAGCCTAAAGAAATATCATAAGATAAAACTAAATCAAATGTATGTCCATATTCATGTGCCAGAACCTTTACAGACTGTTCCAGATTAAAAGAGTCAATACGATTAAAAAAGTCTGAAAAGTAAAATAAAAAAGCAAGCTGTTTTTAAAAACTGAGGCTAGACCTCCTACCCGAAACTCACGGAGAGTTAATAAATTTACAGTCCAAGGGAGCCAGGTCAGCAAAAAGACTTAGATCGCCAGAGGATAGCCACGTCTCAGTCACAAATGTAACGTCCAATGATTTTGAAGTAAAAAAAAAAAAAAATCCCTCAAAATAAACGTCTGGCATTAACCAGTGCCATTTTGATTAATAAAGAGTCACACCTGACTGTGATGAGCGACACAGTGGTCGAAGATTTTGAAGACACAAACCCCCACCTTATGGAGATACGTCATCTGATGTATAAGATGTTCTGCTGAGATTTTCAATGCATCAGACGAATCTACGCATATGCTGGCTCCAGAGATCACTGATGAACTAATTGATGATAGGCCCACTCGCCTTTGGAACTAGGATGATTGAAGTCGGTCCTAGACGCCAACAGTAGTTTAGCCTTAAGTTTGACAGAAAGCCTGCCTCGTTTCCCACTTCTTCTTCAACACTTTTTCAGCAACAGAGGCCAGGGAAGCCGACACAGGACCTTCAGCACTTCAGACAGGACTGGAGGAAGAAGTGTGCATGGTCTTCCACATTCTTGCTCAAACGGTCTATCCACAGTATTTTTTATGTTAATCAGCGTAAGACAATCATAAACCAAGACGGCTGTTGCATCCTGGACCAGAAATGAGACAAACAAAATAAAAATAAAATACGGCAAGCCATACACACTGGCGCCATCTTCAGCTTCAGCATAGCCAAGGCTGATGGTCTGCAGAAGCCAGCGAGATGGGCTGGGTAGCACTAGCCAGGCACCCAGATACCGTGCAAGCGGGACCAATGGAACCACCACGGTACCTGCAGTGGGGCAGCGAGGTGGAACACAGGGACCCAACTCTGATGGCTTATGAGCGGACCAGAGAGGAATCTTAGTGCGGTGCAACGCTTACCTGGTTTCACAGGTTGGCAGAAGGAGCGTGAATAAGGCCTTTGTTGATGCTCTTGAATTGCCCACTGCTGCTGGCTGGTGAAGGAGGAGGATGAGTGAGGTCCAGTATTGGGCCGTCCTCGACTCTCCGTGCCCTCCTGGGACCCAGAGATAGAGAAAACCACTCTCTCAGATTATGGTTTCTCAGATGATGGTACCTTCACCATCCCACAAAGAGCAGCTTCCTACCTCTCTGAGTAACACTATAGCATGTAAGTTGGAGGCAGCTTCTCCACAGGCAGTATAAGCATCGCTGGCCAGACGAGTACCTACAGACCCGGGAGGGGAGCCACGGTTCACCCTGCTGTGTGGAGGCGGTATTAGGACACAACTGCATTGCAACTGACCGCTCCACCGGGGGACCCCCTTATACCCCCTAGCTGCACCATTGTCAAGGGTGGTGAGGGAGGAGGAACCAGCAAATCGGTTTCCAGCAGTAAAAGGTGCCATCCATGAGTCAAATCTTCCAGTCGAATGCAGTGATCTCCCTCCGATGCAGTGATCGACATCCGGTCATCCGAAGGAGCCCTGAAGAATACCACTGGTACGCTTTTTGAAGAGGTCCCAGCATGTTCCTTTGGTGGCTCAAATGGTTGCGAAGCGCTAGAGGAGCGATGGTTGTGGTGGCTTCTGCCATGTTTATGAAGAATCACTCTTGAAGTCTTGTGGTTTTGATGGCAGAAAATAGACTTTTATTCTCAGAGAGATAAATCAGTCTAGAGACGATCTGCAGAAAATCTGGCAAGTCTGTGGCTGTACAGTCTTTTATACAGTTTTTTTTTTTTTACTTTAAGGCTTGTTACATACATTTCGTACATCCTGTCATTGTTTACCTTTTTTGGGCTATTCCTCCAATCTGTTTCCTGCAAGCAGACAGGCGATCCCAGTTTATGTTACATTAAAGGAAGAGGCTTCATCATATATATTTTGTCTCATGTCAAAACAGGACGTGCAGCTCTACCATAAATTGTATGTCTGCACATTCCATTCTCACCTTCACCATATGTAAGTACATTGTATTCTCATGCAGGATTCTGTGCACACAGGCAAATACATGATTATAATAGTAAAATACCTTGATACATAAATGGTTAGATTCACAATGATTATACTTGAACAATTCATATTTTGACAAATAAAAATCTTCTACATAGTCCCCCGAGGGTTGGTTCCCTGAGGGGTTTGCCACCACAGTAATCCTCAAACCACCCGTGCTACCGCTGGAAATAGCCCTTGCATGACAGGGGAATGTCCACTTGCAGCACAACAGGGGTAGCACAGCCTGCAGTGTGCAACCCACTCGACACAGAAACAACCTCTGAAGCACCATCTCGCCAATGCCAGAAGCTTCCAAGAGCGCTTTGAACTCGTAGTTCACTGAAGAGATTTGGATGGAGCAAAAGAATGTTGTCGCTTGGCTCCAAAGCGAAAAGCTGGTATGCATTGCAGCTGCTGCCTCTTTATGCTCATGCTGTGATCTGATGCAGCTTGATGCAATAATTGCATGCCAATGTGCCTTGGCTCGTTTAGTTTACACTCGAAGTAGATTGGTCTCTCGAAGCGAGATCCCAATTGGTCAGTCACTGACGTGATGTTGAGAGTGACCGACTGAAAGGGAACATTGTTAGTATGAATAATAGAATAGTGCAGACCTTTGCCAAAAGCATTATCACATCACCTTCATTGTCATGTAAGATTATTTTCATAGCTTTTAGGAAAGGCTGCTTTATATAATGTATGAAGATTTACCTTGAGTTCTGTGTTTCCATTGCATTGCATGTTGCCCTTTATTTATTTATTTATGTATTTATTTATAATAATAATAATAATAATAATAATAATAATAATAATAATAATAATAATAATAATAATAATAATATATTTCTAAGGCATCAGCTGTGTTACTTTAAATTCTGCAGTTCATTTTCACTCTATTAATTGTCAAAAAGGCACATATTTCATATATACAGAAAGAGAATAATGCTGTTTTAGCCCTCCTCCAAAAATAAATAAATAAACTGGTTGTGTAAGCATGGAGAAAACACATGCTTTGTATTTAGCTGAAGATGAATTTACTTAATTGATTTGCCAAGCAAAAATGTAAAATAACTTTCCCCAACAAGGTTTTTTGACCATGTTGATAATGCAAAATCTGTTTTCTACAGAAACTCATTTAGTATGCCTTCTATGCACTCATGTCTCAGATCTATGAATCAATTTTATGCAGTATCTTTGCTTAGAGATGTTTTAGCTGACATTTGAGATCAATTTGATAATTACATTCAGTGTCAGGGTGTGAAGTACCTGCTATCTAAAATGATGACCTTCAGCTGCTGATGACTATGTTTAGAAAAAGAAACAGTGAAGCAGAAATTGCCTTTAATTTCACCCCATTTAATTAGTTAAGCTTTTTCAAATACCTTTTTTCCTTCGGAGGCCGGGAATAGGGTGGTGTAACACGCATTGGATGCAAATTTCAGAATGTCAAACTCAGTAATAAGGTACTGTACATTTACTCAGCACTGCTTTGGAAGTGAAGATTTCATTTTTATTATTATTTTTATTTTTATTTATTTTTTCAGTTTGTCTATGACCTTTAACTTTTTGTGGGGGAAAAAACAAACAAACAGAAACATCAAGATTAAATAAGTGCAAAGGAATATTTGCAAGAGGTATATAGCAGCTCTAATAACTTATTTCCGTTTTAATCAAAACTGAATGCGTTTTTTTGACTGTCAATGAAAAATAAATAAATAAATAAATATGGCAAAATTGTGGCACAAAATGTCTATGCATGGAAAGAGATTTGGAAAATTTTAGCATTAGATTGCTTGCTCACAAATGGATCCTCTGCAGTGAATGGGTGCCATCAGAATGAGAGTCCAACAGCTGACAAAAACATCACAATAATCCACAGGTAGTCCACACCATTCCAGTCCATCAAGTGTTAAGACCTCTTAACCACTTAAAAAATAATTTATAATAATAATAATTAAAATTAAGAAAACTTTTTTTTTTCCCATGAGAATTGTGTGAATGTTGTATGATTGTAAATTAACCTACATTCTAAGAAAGAGAGAGAGAGAGAGAGAGAGAGAGAGAGAGAGAAATGCCTTGGCAGAAAAGTACAAGTTACTTTGCCAATTTCACCAATTACTTTACCCCAACACACAAAACAATGCAACAAAATGCATAGTTCAAAATAAAGCAATATATAAATAAGTATATAAAAAAAGCACATTAATAAAGCAAGCAAACAAGTAATTGAATAAACAAACAAATTCCTTCACAGTACACTGGTAGTATGTTTATGGATTTTTCTGAGTGTGTTAATTTATATAATACAATAGGGCAAATTATCACTGTAGTACAAAAGAAAATGTAGACATTCTGTGTACTGTATGTACGTATGTGTGTATATATGTTTCTTTCCTACATTCTAATCTTTTCTTGTTTTTCCCTCATGTGTTCCAGTTAAAACTTGGCTTGCTGTTTTGAGTGATATTGCATATACATTAGCACATCAAGATATAATACATCAAACATTTAATAAAACCAACATGGTAGGATTAAATATTGCTGGAAGAAAAATCCGAAGTGAGATAGGAGATGACGTATTTTATCATAGAGATGTCAGCGTATTCATTACAGAACACTTCAGCTGTAAAAAACAAAATCAATAAATAAAAAAATGCCTCCGCTGTCACCATGATCCAGCCACAGGAAGGCCAAACCTAATCTGATTGGATAGATTACACAAACATATTTTTATCTGCCTCTTTGTTGTCAAGACACCAGAGGGCTTGTCAGGAGGTTTCCAAACAGCAAATTCTTTTGATATATTTTTTGTTTCAGACTAGCTGACAGTTCCTCAGAGGAACGAGAGAGCTAAAAGAAAGGTCACATTCGCTGCAATGTATTTTGCTGCGGATGTGAAGATGCGCGAGGATTCGGAGATGATATTTGGTGACTTTGAAAGGCAATCGGCAATCCACATGATTCATTTTACAGCAGGTAAAATGACATACCCGCAATACGGAGCCATGTCGCTCTCGCCCCGCAGCCCAATTTCTGCCTCCACCAGTTGCACGTTGAGATTATTTCAGCCTCACCAAATGTCAAGGGCATGATTCTCTTAGATGCCCAGCAGGAAATAGCCCACTGTTGCCCTCAAAACAAATGAAACTGCTTCGGGGCCAACACAGGGGTTATCTATTGAAGATGGTAAGCCAAGAACACTGTATTTTCAGTAACAGCTACAACAAGCATCAAACGTGTAAACACATATACAAAACATCAGTCTTGGAGATGAGGATAAAAGTTTCTTCAGGAGGAGAACTTTATCGATCACTCTCAGGGACTCAGGGACAGATTCATGGCTGAGGCTGAAGGTTTACACTCTCCTTCTATTGTCTTTTTTTTATTTTTTTTTTTATGCCCAGCACTTCAGTGTTTCTGGCTTACACTGGACATCAGTAGGTTTTTGACTGGATCGCTGAAGTGTCAGTTTTCTGTGAAAGATATCTGTGTGAAAGAAAAGCGAGAAGAGGCTTCCTCCTCTGTCATGATTGTTGGCAATGTGTTGTACCAACTTTTAGCTCTCAGCTGTGTGTTTTAATATAGCAGTGTTTCTAAAAGTACAAGCCTTGACAAAGGAGGTCGATAATAGTTGTGAAAAACCATATTGATATTTCCCACTATTCCAAGTCAAGTCAATTCAAGTCAAGTCTGCTTTATTGTTAATTCTTCTACACGTACAGTACAATCATACAGAGAACTGAAATTGCATTACTCTCAGACCCATGGTGCATACAGATAACACTAACAGTACAGCCTAAAAATACAGATAGACACAGATCAAATCTAAAATATAAAATACAACTATACAAAAAAGGGCATGTAAAAGAATAATACAAATAAAAATAAAGTTAAATAAAGCAGCGCAAGGCACATGGCAGAGTGCAAACCAGTGAAGTAAACAAACAGTGCAGATAAAAAGATTGTAGTGCAAAAAAGCTTATTCAGTCTGATTAAAGTGGCAAAGGGCTCAGGGAGCAGTTATTTTATTTAAACTGACTGAAGAGGTAGTAGAATGACCTCAGTTCTATGCTGAATGAGGTAGTGAGCAGACCAATGCTGCACAAAGTGACTGGTGCATATGTTAGTGGGAAGGGGGAGTGGAAGGACCTTGGGATGTGGGACCTTGGGGGGAGGGGATGGGTTCATAGTTCAGTGGTGGCTGGGACAGAAGAGGGAAAGTGGGGCAAGTTCAGGAGCGAGTTCAGCTTCCTGACAGCCTGATGAATGAAGCTGTCCTCCCTGATGGCAGCAGACTGAAGAAGCTGTGTGACGGGTGATTGGGATCACTTGCATGCAATAAAATAAAAAAATAAAAATAAAAGTTCTGTGTGAATGCCCCCTAAGGATGGCCCTGAGAGAGAATAAATAAAGCTAGCAGTGCATTATTTGGACAAAGCAATGCCAGTCTTAATAAATTCTCAAAATGTATTCCATCTTAAATTTTACAGACTCAAAATAAGAAAATCTCACACAGCAGTTAAAAAAGGACTTACAACTCGAGTGATAATTCTCCCTCTCTATAAATGTATTATTCCCCTTATGCACATGTTCTTCATATCTATAATTTAAGAGTTTGCATGTTTATGTTGATGTTAAAATGTTTAATTTTAGTTCAAATGTTTTATTTTTTTAAGTATGTGAAAGAGCAACAGTTTCTTTAAGAAGCTATGTTTTGTTTTAGCATACAGACATTAACTGATATGTCAAATATATCATATATCATATAGTAAGGTAAACACAGTATTCTTTATTTGGGTCGTTCTCTAGAGAAAATAATTTATAATAAACCTTGAAAAACATTAATTCCTCACATTTTAGAACAAATCATATTTTTCAGGTTTTTTTTTTTTTCATTTGTAATTACATTTCATAATGTAATTATGTTGCTCATTTATAATTAGGAGTTTAAAAACTACCTTTATTCAGAAGCTTCTATCTGCCTCTCTTAATGGTCTTTTTAATCAGTTTACATTGTTCAAATTGAAATGATGTGGGTGGGTGGAATTAATGTTAATATGTCATAATTGTTATCCTAGTATTCAGACTCATTATTTCATTGGCAACACATGCAGTGAATGTCGATCTTTACCGCTAAATGAAATGCACTTCAGACTACTCACAGGGTAATTGAGGGCTTCACAAGTACCTTTCAGTATACAGTCAGTTCATGGAGAGCACACTAGGGTGGATAGACAAAATAATGGCAATCTGTTGAAAACTACAGTTTACTATAGGGTTTTTCAAAATAAATAAATAAACAAATAAATAAATAAATAAATAAATAAATAAATAAAACTAGTAGATGTATTATTTGTATTACAACACAGTACCATTATAGCTTTTGAGAATTTTTTTTATTTTTTTTTTATGTTTTCGAAAGTAGTCTCTTGGATCATCAAGGTTGCATTTACAATAAAAGCAGTGCAATTGTTAAATATGAATACATTTTAAAAATAACTGTTTTCAATCTTAATATATAATATAAAAATGCCACATGTTCCTGTGGTTAAAAGGATGAATTTTCAGCATTGTTACTCTAGTCTTAGTCTTCAGTGTCATGTGATCTTTCAGAAATCACCTTGTAAGGCTGATTTAGTCTCTTTCAAAAATTTCCAAC
The DNA here is from genome assembly GCF_018340385.1 of Cyprinus carpio. Lineage (NCBI taxonomy): Eukaryota > Metazoa > Chordata > Actinopteri > Cypriniformes > Cyprinidae > Cyprinus > Cyprinus carpio. The sequence goes on from NC_056616.1 coordinate 7,852,496, forward strand.
AGTATCTGTTGCATATTATTTTTAAGGAAACTGTGATACACTACAATTTGTAAGTAGGTAAATAATTTTATTCAACAAGAAACATTAAATGGATCAAAAGTAGCAAATGAATGAATGAATGAATGACTTTACAGCTCTTTACAGACTTTGCAGCTCTTATACCTCAGATACTCTGCTAAAAAACAAGTTTGGTTTTGATTATCATGTCTATCGTACTGAAATCATGCCTTTTAAAACGATATCAATTTAAACGTATGTTTTTCTGAGTGCAAACATCCGAAGCACGTGCACAGAAAGTACTAAAGTACTAAACTAAGTTCTCTGTCATGTCTTATTGCTCTTAAACTGTCAAATACACACACGTTTATGTGAAAAACACACATAAGTTACAAAAACAGTTGGTTATGCCTGTGAAGGTAAACAGCTTGGAGAGAAATTGCATGTTTACATTAGTTCTGTGTATTAAGTGACAACAGTGTAATATACAGGACCTATACTGCTGTCTATGCTGTTAATACGACCCAAACAACATAAAGAAAGCAGAAAACCACTCACTGCTCTGGACTGAACAACTGCTTATGATTTATGGGGATTAAAAAATGGTAGTTTGTGTGAGTGTGTGTGTGTGTGTGTCAGAGAGAAAATAATATATGTGTGTGACACATACAGTATACTCTGTTCTCTTGTAGGTAAATTTTTCCTTAGGTAAGGAGTCATGGTCTTAATAGTAGTAATATTAATAATAATAGTTGATAGCATATTAATGTCAGGATATTTCATATCAAAACCAGCCTTACTAGCCTTTACTTTCACTGGACTCAAATATGAGAATATCTCTGCACAATAAAAATGTTAATTTGAGTCGCAGAGTCTCCTGGCTTTTGAATAAACCATTTTCTTCAGCCGTTACCTCAGCTGATGGGCTTTACATGACATATAAAGGAACTCTGGGCAACTCCAGCTCAATAGGACTGTTTAACTATGGGACGGCAGTCTACAAACCAAAGGAAATGGCCTCATTCCAGCTGCCATCAATGTGGATTTGACATAACTCCCTCAAAAAGCGATCACGGTTCTGTCCACCTACGGATTACATTCACAGCCGGATCTAGACAATGTCAGCTCATTTTAGAGGGCATTTACAATCGCTGTCCCTATTCAGACCCCACCCCCCCTTCTCCAGACATCTAATCAGTTGTCATTAGCCCCTCGATGGGCGTCCTCGTCTGGGCTCTTTCCTCTCGCTCTGCCCCTCACCGCTGCCCGCTGTGTCGCTCCGAGTGTCCGCGGTTCAAATCAATGCGAGCCATTCAAGTAAATCACAACTTCTGTGGAGGAAGTTCAGCAACTAAGTTGAAAGTTCCGATATCGACAGCTCCTTTTGAAATCTTCTCCACGCTGGACGCCTACAGGAGGCTCGGAATGTGGGATGGCCTCGTGCTTGACCCTAAATTAGCTCAAGGTGTGTAGTTCAGACACAAGTGGGTTGTACAGATTTAGTTTGAGTTTGCTCTGAAAAGGCTCAACGGGCCAGAAACAGACAGAATGGGTTGATGAAAAATGAATGAGTGGAGGAGAAGAACAGACTCACAGCCAAATCAGTTTCAACAAATACCCCCAGGTGGATGTGCGGCATTGTGGGAAACGTTCATGATGTTCGCAAATGTTTACTTGTCTATTTTTTTCCACACCTTAGGCGAATAACTCAGAAGCTGTTAAGTCATAAAATGTAATCTGTATTTTTCTGATTCGATTCCAATTGTGTTATTGAAGGAATAATTAAATTTTCACTCAAAAATGACAATTTGCTGAAATTTTACTCACGCTCAGGCCATCCATGATGTAGAGTTTGATCTTCATGTGAAAAGATTTGGAGAAATCTAGAATTACATCTCTTGCTCACCAATATATCCTCTGCAGTGAATGGGTGCCGTCAGAATGAGAGTCCAAACAGCTGATAAAAACATCACAATAATCCACAACTAATCCACATGACTCCAGTCCATCAGTTAATGTCTTGTGAAACAATAAGATGTACAGTATGTTTGTAAGAAACGAATCCATCATTTAGGCGTTTTAACTTTAAACTGTCAATTCTGGCCGAAAACAAGTCCATAATCTATAATAATGCTTCATCCAGTGAAAAAAAAAAAAAAAATAATAATAAAAATTATGTTTTCCTCTCACACCATATTTGTTTAGAGCTGTTTTGGCTTGTAAACGGTACTTGATCTGTTCATATTTCTCTCCTGATTCAGAAAAGACAACTTTTTCCCTGGAGAAATCAGTATTATGGATTATGGATTCATATTTTAGCCATATTTGTCTTAATTCTCCAAATCTGTTAAGATGAACAAACAAACAAACAAATAAATAAATAAATAATAAAAAACTCTACAGTACATCTAGGATGGCCTGAGGGTGGGTATATTTTCTGCAAATTAATTTTTAGGTGAACTATTCCTTTAAGACCCTGAAACACAATGTCATTCGAGTCAGATATGAGCTGCATTGTTTTTCTTCCCTCAGCCTCAAGGGAGTCTTTATACACATACTGTTGGATGCACAATCCGTCTTAGTTCATGCTGTGAATTGTCTCTTGTTTCGTCTTCCTTGAATGCCATTTTGGTGTCATCCTTTCAGCTGAACAGCTGAGGCTGCATAAAAGAGGCTCACATGTTGTTGATTGGAATGACTTTGAAAAAGACTGTGATGCATTGTTGAGCTTGTACATAATGTTAGTGCAATAGCTGGTTAACAGAACTGTACATGAAGATAAAGTCAATCAAAGTGCTGGAATTGAGCATGATTAAAAAAACACACACACACACACACACACACACACACACACACACACACACACACACACACACACACACACACACACAATGGGTTTGTAGCATCTAAAACTGGAATTTAATTATGGTTATATAGTACACAAACGAGAATTTAAATATGTATATGAATTGTGCACAAAAAAATATCTAGTTCCTCTTCAGAAACTCGAGTTGCATCGAACGCTATGGGGGGGGTGGGGGGGGACGCCTTCAGAGTGAGCGACTCTGAATATCGTATGCAATCTGTCCAATGGAAGGGTGTGACTTCACAGGCGGGGTGACGTAAGCGACCAGGAAGCTATAAAAGCACATGCCGCGCAGCTTGTTTTCAGCGAGTGCTCTGTGTATGCATGTGTTATCAGTCTGTCTTGTGAGTCTTATTTGGTGTTGTTTGTCCTTATATGCTCCAATATGTCAAAGAGCAAAGCTAAGACCAAACTTGTGGGCAACAGCAGATCACAATCCAATGGAATCTGTCCAATGGAAGGGCGTGACGTCACAGGCGGGGTGACATAAGCGACCAAGAAGCTATAAAAGCACATGCCGTGCAGCTGGCATCAGCTTTCTTGTTTTCAACAAGCGCTCTGTGTGTGCATGTGTTATCAGTCTGTCTTGTGAGTCTTATTTGGTGATGTTTGTCCTTATAAGCTCCAATATGTCAAAGAGAAAAGCTATGACCAAACATGTGGGCAATAGCAGATCACGTTTCAGACTGTGTGTTCCTCCCTGCCCGCGCTATATTACGAGTGAGGATACACACAGTCTGTGCATGGTCTGCTTGGGGGCGAAGCACGCTGAGTCGGCTCTCGAGGTAGCCAACTGTCCGCATTGTGAACGATTGCCAATGCGGATGCTTCACTCCGATTAGGCTCTCTTCGAGGAGGGAGCCTTCGCCAGCGTTCCCCATGGGTCTGGCCCCGCTTTTGCCGATGCGGTTTCTTCCCCCCGGGGAAAGCGATCGACACATTGCCTGTCTTCCTCCGAGGAGGTTGATGTGGAGAGTGTCAAAGAGGATTTCCCACCTCAATTGCCCCAGTATGAGGAGCTCTTAGAGATAGTTACTCGCGCAGTTGCCAAGCTGAACATCGACTGGCCCACCGAAAAGCAATCTGAACCACAGAAAAGCAAGCTTGATGAACGCTTTCAGCTCCATGCCGGAACCTGCCCTTTTTTCCCAATCTGCACGATGAGATCCCCAGATCGTGGAATCGGCCATTTTCAGCTCGCCTCTACATCCCCGCATCAGACTACTATGGCAATGTGGCGGGGCTGGGAGAGCATGGCTACAGAGCAATGCCACAGGTGGAACAGACGCTTGTGAGCTATCTGCTAAGCAAGCGGTGGCTTTCCAGGAGTTCCTCCCTCGTCGCTCTCGTGGGGCATCTGGGTGGGAGATGCCCCTCCGCATACCAGCTCCTCATACCGCGAGGCTCAAAAACAGAGCGTCGCCTCTCACGCTCTCCCGCGCCGGGACCGAGAGCCTCAGCGACATTCTGGGCCAGGGAATTCTAAGCCCAAAAGAGATCTTAGTGCAGTCATCGAAGCTAAGAAGTCTTCGGCCAATAAGTCCTGACATGAGGGGTTAAGGACTTCAGAGGGCGGCCCCTACTGGGGTAGAGTGGGGTACTGGTCTGCCAACCCTGCCAGAGCTCCAGGGTGCAGCGGCTTCCAGCGAGTGCTGCTTTCAGTTTCTGCCTGTCCTCCGCTTCAGGGCACCGATCTAGCTGCCTCAAGAACACCAGAGGTCAGTTTTGAGAGACTGATTCCCTTAGTAGATTATTTGGCAGCATGGAAACTACTGTCAAATGTATCTCAATGGGTCCTGCACATGGTAGAAAAAGGCTAACGCATTCAGTTCGGCTCTCCACCGCCGAGATTCAATGGGGTTATTCCAACTCTGGTCTTACCCGAGCGGGCTTTGGTTATCGAAAAAGAAGTGAATACTACCTATTAAAGAAGAAGGCCATCAATGTGGTTCCTCCTCAAGAGAGGGAATCCTGGTTTTACAGCCGGTATTTCATAGTTCCAAAGAAGGATGGGTGGTTGCATCCGATCATAGATCTGCATCAGCTAAACCACTCAGTCATCCGACTGAAGTTCAAGATGCTCACCATCAAGCATCTCATATCTCAAATCAGGTCTGAGGACTGGTTTGTCACGATAGATCTCAAAGATGCATACTTCCATGTCTCCATCCTTCCCCAACACAGGAAGTTTCTGATGTTCACTTTCGGGGGCGAATCACATCAATATCGAGTGCTTCCATTCGGCCTTCCACTCTCATCCCGCACATTTACGAAGTGTGTGGATGCTGCCCTGGCTCCGCTGTGACTGCAGGGCATCCACATAGTAAACTATATCGACGATTGGTTGATTTTAGTGCAATCGGAGCAGATGGTGGTTCTTCATCAAGATAATGTTCTTGCCCACATGGGGGAGCTGGGTTTGAGACTGAACGCCAAGAACTTATCTAGGCGTGGCGTGGGATACGTCCACAATGCAGGCACCTCTGTCCCCTGCTCGTATCGATTTGATCCTCACACCAGAAGGCCAGTCACTCACTGTAAAGCAGTTTCAGAGATTACTGGGTCTAATGGCAGCTGCGTCCAATGTGATACCTTTTGGCTTGCTGTACATGACGCCCCTACAGTAGTGAAACATACCAATTTGAAAAACTAATGGAATGCATAGTCGATATAAAAAACTGGATGACGAGTAATTTCTTACTACTAAATTCTGAAAAAAAAAAAAAAAAAAAACAGATGTGTTAATTATAGGACCTAAAAGCTCTGCATGTAATGCATGAATGTACTGCATGTACCTAGAACGCTGTCTAAGACTTGATGGCTTTGTTAATTCTTCCTCATTAGTTAGGAACCTAGGTGTGCTATTTGATAGCAGTCTTTCCTTAGAAAGCCACGTTTCTAGCATTTGTTAAACTTCATTTTTCCATCAAAATATTTCTAAATTACGACCTATGCTCTCAATGTCAAATGCAGAAATGTTAATCAATGCGTTTATGACCTCACGGTTAGATTAATAAACTAATAAAAATAAATTAATGCTTAATAAACAAACTCCAGCTAGTCCAAAATGCAGCAGCTAGAGTTCTTACTAGAACCAGGAATTATGACCATATTAGCCCAGTTCTGTCAACACTGCACTGGCTACCTATTAAACATCGTATAGATTTTAAAATCTTGCTTATTAATTACAAAGCCCTGAATGGTTTAGCACCTCAGTATTTGAATGAGTTCTTGTTACATTATAGTCCTCCATGTCTGCTGCATTCTCAAAACTCTGGCAATTTGATAATACCTAGAATATCAAAGTCAGCTGTGGGTGGCAGATCCTTTTCCTACTTAGCGCCTAAACTCTGGAATATCCTACCTAACATTGTTCGGGAGGCAGACACACTCTTGCAGTTTAAATCTAGATTAAAGACCTATCTCTTTAACCTGGCTTACACATAACACACTAATACACTTCTAATATCCAAATCTGTTAAAGGATTTTAGGCTGCATTAATTAGGTAAACCGGAACCAGGAACACTTCCCATTACACCGGATGTACAGTACTTGCTACATCGTAAGAAGAATGGCATCTACGCTAATATTAGTCTGTTTCTCTCTTATTCCAAGGTCACCGTACCCACCATATCCAGTCTGTATCCAGATCAGATGGTCACTGCAGTCACCCGGATCCAGTATGTATCCAGCCCAGATGGTGGATCAGCACCTTGAAGGGACCTCTACAGCCCTGAAAGACAGCGGGGACCAGGAAAACTAGATGAGCCCCAGATAACCTGTAAAGACCTTGTCTCAGACGACCACCGGGACAAGACCACAGGAAACAGATGATTCTTCTGCACAATCTGACTTTGCTGCAGCCTGGAATTGAACTGCTAGTTTCGTCTAGCCAGAGGGGAACTGCCCACCCCGACTGAGCCTGGTTTCTCCCAAGGTTTTTTCTCCATTCTGTCACCGAAGGAGTTTTGGTTCCTTGCCGCTGTTGCCTCTGGCATGCTTAGTTGGGGACACTTCATTTACAGCGACATCGTTGACTTGTTTGCAAATTATTGGACAGATACTATTTAAACTGAACTGAGCTGAATGATGACATCACTGAATTTAGTGATGAACTGCCTTTAACTGTCATTTTGCATTATTGACACACTGTTTTCCTAATTAATGTTGTTCAGTTGCTTTGACACAATCTGTTTTGTATAAAGCGCTATATAAATAAAGGTGACTTGACTTGACTCGGAAGAAACCTTGGTTCTTGAATCAGGGCCCGGTGCTGGGAACTCATCATCGCCATGTAACGCTAGCGGCGGACGCGTCCCTCACCGGCTGGGGTGTGGTCATGAGTGGCCATCCTGCCCGTGGTCTGTGGAGTGGTCACCATCTGACATGGCATATCAATTGTCTGGAGATGCTAGTCATGTATCGAGCATTAAAACACTTCCTCCCAGACCTGAGAGGTCACCATGTGTTGATGTGCACTGACAACACATCAGTGGTCTCTTACATCAACCACCAGGGAGGTCTGCGTTCGCGTCCCTTGTACAAGCTGGTGCACCAGATCCTTGTGTGGTCCCAGGACAAACTCCTTTCACTCAGAGCAGTATATATTCCTGGACATCTCAATGTAGGAGCAGACGTCCTGTCGAGACAGGGGCCGAGGCCCGGGGAATGGATGTTTCACCCCGATGTGGTGAAGCAGATATAGAGAATATTTGGCCAGGCTCAGGTGGACCTCTTTGCGACTAAAGAGACATCACAATGTCCCCTCTGGTTCTCTCTAGTTCATCCAGCTCCCCTGGGACTGGACGCTATGGTACAGACTTGGCCGAGCTTCGTCTGTACGCTTTTCCTCTGATCGCCCTGCTCCCGGGAGTTCTGGCTAGAGTACAGCGGGACGGGGTTAGGCTGTCATTAGTAGCCCCGTTCTGGCCGGGCAGAGTATGGTTCTCAGATCTGATCTCGCTCCTCGACGGCTCTCCGTGGCAGATTCCATTCAGGAGAGCTCTACAGGCGCTGGTACGATAATTCACCCTCGCCCGGAATTGTGGAAACTGTGGGTGTGGCCCCTGGGGGGCACAGTTCATAGCATCCGGTCTCTCAACCGAGGTTGTTGAGACCATCCTCCAATCCAGAGCTCCCTCAACGAGGAAACTCTACGCCATGAGATGGAAACTCTTCACCTCATGGTGCAGAGACCACCATCTTGACCCTGCTAACTGCCCAATTGGTACAGTTCTGGATTTTTTACAAGCCAGGTTCTCTGCAGGGTTAACCCACTCCAACTTAAAAGTTTATGTGACAGCCATTGCAGCCTACCATGTCCCCCTCGGTGTACAGTCAGTGGGTATACACCCCCTAGTGACACATTTCCTCCGTGGTGCGCTGAGGCATACAGTACGGTCCCGTGATCCCCCCTGGGACTTGGTTGTGGTGTTAGAGACTCTCTGTAAAGCTCCATTAGAGCTGAATGAGGAGGTATCAGATCGGTATCTGACTATAAAGACTGCCTTCCTGTTGGCTATTACTTCTCTAAAGAGAGCTGGAGATCTTCAGGCCCTCTCAGTGGCCCCTACTCATCTTTACTTTGCGCCCAGCATGGCCAAAGTATTTCTATACTCTCAAGTGGGTTATGTTCCAAAAGTTCCCTCTGTCACGCCACAACCAATAGTACTGCAGGGCTTCTGTCCTCCTCCCTTCCGGGAGCCTGACCAGAAGAAGCTTAATTGTATGTGTCCAGTTCGAGCGCTGGACACATACATCCACAGAGCTGCCCTGTGGAGAAAGATGGACCAACTCCTTGTATGCTATGATCCCCCCAATAGGGGTCTTCCTGTAACTAAGCAGACCCTTAGTCGTTGGATAGTTTAGGCTATCAACATGACCTATGAGTCCTCTGACCTCCCCTCGCCGAGTCAACTCCACACGGGGTATGGTGGCCTCCAAGGCCTTCTTAGCAGGTGAAACCATGCAGGACATCTGCAATGCTGCTGGGGGGTCCACGCCCTCCACCTTTGTGAGGTTGTATGATCTTAATATGCGAGCCACTCTGGGCTCTTCTGTTCTCTCACCTTAGCTGTGCTCTTCCGATATACACTAAGCAGGGATTTGGAAGTCTAGAGGCGTGGGCACCTTGTTCCCCATAGCGTTCGACGCAGCGCGAGTTCCTGAAAAGGAATGTCTCAAGGTTACGCATGTAACCATGGTTTCTTGAGGGAACGAGACACTGTATCTCGAAGCCATACTCCCAGCACCCCTGCCAGCGCATGCTTTTCTCCTCGAAGCTGATGCCAGCTGCACAGAACATGCTTTTATAGCTTCCTGGTCGCTTACGTCACCCCGCCCGTGACGTCATGCCCTTCCATTGGACAGATTGCACAAGATGTTAAGAGTCGCTCACGCTGAAGGCGTGTGTCTCATTCAACGAAGTGTCTCATTCCCTCGAGGAACCATGGTTACATGCGTAACCTTGAGACGTTTTCTTCAACAATCAAATCCAAAATGGTCAAAACACTATAAAAGTGTATATAATATTTCTTTCTTTCTTTTTCTTTTTCTTTTTCTTTTTCTTTTTCTTTTTCTTTTTCTTTTTCTTTCTTTATCAACTGACATCTGCAAGAACAAGAGAAGTAGGTTTAAAGTCATGACTGCTGCAGTCTAGTGTCACATACATTATATCTACCTAAAGCCTTGTTTCATCAGCCGTGTAATTCTGAATCATTGAAGGCATTGAACCTCTGTTCTGCCATTTCATGTAAAACAGTCTCTGTGTTCATTACCCTGGTTGATTTCATGAAGAAAGATCAAGTCCAACAGTCACCTGTGAATGTCTGTAGGGATTCAGGAAGCATAGAGACCTCATAACACCCCATTAAACCCATTTAATTAATACTCAGCCAAAATGAGCTCTGATTAGTGAAAGAGATTATTAAAATAGCTGAGAAATGAAATCTCTGATCCTTGATCCTTTTCTCAAGAGGTTGCACGAATAATTATCTGTCACATTGATGGACAGGGTTATAAATTTTCTTTGTTTTTTTTTTTTGTTTTTTTTTTTTTGGTCTGTCATATTTGTTTTCATTTCCCTTATAATTATGTAGAGGTATGCCATTCCATGTACGGACAGTGTGCTGTTGATACAGTCAACATTTACATTTCAATAATATGAAGGCTGCTATTTTTTATGCTTTAGCAATGATATAATCTGTTTAGGGCTGTCAAAACATGTTAAGTTTAACAAAGATTATAAATAAATTAATAAATAAAATATTTGTATACAAATACATAATTTTATAAAAAAAAATAAGTTTTTACTTTTATTTTTTTTTTTTTGCATTTATTTTTATATATACATAATAAAACAAATTATTTAAATACATAAAATACATCATATCTAGTCTAAATATGAACATCTGGTAGTTCCTCTGGAGGAATAAATAATAATAATAATAATAATAATAATAATAATAATAATTATAACATTGTAACATTGACAACTGATAGAAATAAGTCAATTAAAACGTTTATTTAAAAATATATTTTATAATATAAAATAATATAAAAAATATGCATACTGTATATATAATTAAACATTTAATTGTAGGCCCTATTTTCTATACATAATTATTTAAATACATTAAATACATATTTTTTTTATGGAAGAGGATTAGGGCCAAGTAATGATAATAAAAAAAATAAAATAAATAAAACCATCTCGAGATAAAAGTCAATATTATACGAGATTAAACTCATAAATTTTTGAGAATAAAGTTATGTTTTGAGAAAAAAAAAAAAAAAACGTGTTAAATTTCGAGATAAAAAAGGTTGAGATAAAATGTTGAGAATAAACTCAAAAAATTACAAGAGAAAAAGTTGTTAAATTTCGAGAAAAAAAAAAAGGTTGAGATAAAATAATGAGAATAAACTAATTAAATTACGAGAAAAAAAAAGTCATTGTGTTTTGAGATAAAAATTTTAAATTCATGTCATGTTCATTTTATCTAGTTGGACAGCATCAAACAGCGTCTGCAGTGGCATAGGTTGGAGAGTAGAGCACATGGATGTAGCATATGATGCGATCAACTCTGATTCAAACCTGACTTTTGCCGAACTCACTTTTCTTCCTTTTCTCATCACATATTACATCGGAAAAGTGGAAATCAATTGCTTAACAAATGTTTAATAATAATGTATAAATTAGGGGTAGGCAGGCTATAGTGAGGGCTTTGTTGTCCCAATAAGCAGCATCTATTTAATAATTTGAATAAATAAAATAATTTACACTATATTAATATTATTATTGCATCCTGTTAATGTACAATGATACTGAGGTGCAAATAGCATCTATCACTATAAGTATAAATAGCATTTAATTAACTACTATTTACACTTATTACAAAAATCTGCTTTTACACAACGTAATAAGAATGAAAAACGAAAGAACATCTATAAAAAATGCAGCTGTTGTCACTTAATGTAAATAGTGTGTATCACTATTTTCATTGTAAATAGCATCTTTGTCAGGGGTGTCCAAAATCACATTCTTGTCTATTTAAATGTAGGCTATTATAGGCCTATGTGGTCCAATCATAAATTTCAAGTCATGAAGTTTCACAATGTCAACACAAAGTGACAGCACTAAATTTTAGGCCAGGTCATGTATCAGTAAAACTTGAGTGACAACAATTTGATAACTCATATGTGTCATTTCTTTAGCGTACCAAAAGCGGAACAGCATTACTTGAGTGAACCATGCTGCACGGACCATTATTAGCTCTGCCTAAAGACTCAGAACAAATGTGTTTACTCTCTGATAGGTCTCGATCAGGCAACCACCGAACAGCACTGCGAGAAGCGTTCGAATTTAGAGCAGAGCTCTCTGAAACAAACCAGACTCCGCGGTGACCTAATCAAAATTAAAGGCAGATGAAACAGCGCTGGCATTCTCAACAACACTGATGCAGAAAACAGGAGAAACACTGTGCGTCAACAGTCCAGTTAGAATAGGTTACTTTTCAATTTACAAATTAATATTTGCAATCAATGGATTTACTTTAGTAACACTACACCTACCTAATTAATACATTATTATTAAACATTCGTTAAGCAATTGATTTCCACTTTTCCGATTTGATATGTGATGAGAAAAGGAAGAAAAGCGAGTTCGGCAAAAGTTGGGTTTGAACCCTAGATTGCATCATATGCTACATCCATGTGCTTTACTCTCCAATCTACGCCACTGCAGATGCTGTTTGATGTTGTTTAATGTGATTTAATGTATGTGAAACGAGATGAAATGAACATGACACGAGTGTTTTTTTTTTCTAGATTTTATATTTTTTTTTTTTATTTTAATGATTTTATTCCCAACATTTTATTTCATTTTTTCTCTGAATTTAACGTTTTCCAACATTTTATTTCATTTTTAATGAGTTCATTCTGAAATTCTTTTCTCAGAATTTAGTTTATTCTCAACATTTTATCTCAACTTTTTTCACAAAACATAACAACTTTATTTTCTAAACGTAATGAGTTTAGTCTCGTATTAAAATGACTTTAATCTTGAGATGGTTTTATTTATTTGTTTATTCATTTATTTATTTATTTTATTTTGTATTATTGCTTGGCCCTAATCCTCTTCCGTACATTTTAGTTAAAATAAAAAGTGATTTGTTCAATTATTATTTATTTATTTTACTTCTGAACTAAAGATTGTTCGAGTGGCGTTTTGTTGACTATTAATATAGCATCAATTTAATTGCGATTGATTGGAAGATGAATAGTGGCCCAGTTTGAGAGAGGAGCCGGCACTGAAGTGTGCTCCACTGTCTCCTGAACCTTTGTGTGGAGGTGTGGATGTATTCTCTGGAGCAGAGCGCTAGTGCTGACCTCGTCCTTTCAGCATAGAGGAGAGTGTGTAACATCTTCACACAATGAGAAGCTCCTGCAGGGAAGAACCGATTAAATTAAAGTGCTTCTGAGGCAATCACACCAAGGTCATAAGGATGCAGAGTAAACTGCTTCTGGCACCAACTTTTGTCTCATGCGAAGACGGCTTGTCTGTTGCAGAGTGCGGTTTGGCCACCTCTGCTCAACATGTGTTGGCGGAATGTGGAAAATTATGCGGCAGTATAGAGTTCATATTAGGAGACAAAGCTGAATCGAAAGACTACGTAAACAACTGACTGCATCTGTGTGCTTCTGTTCTGTCTGCTGTTTAGAATCAGAACTAATGATGCCAGATCAGATCATTTTACTTATTCTCTCATTTGTTCTCATTCATCAGAATAAAGATTCATTTGAGTGGCAATATTCAGCCAAAGATAATTTATGAGGAACATAAAGGATTACTTTGCCTCACATGTCTTTTGTTCATTTGTCATGTGATAAATGTAATTAACGAATCATTCGTGAATGAACTGTCACTACTGACTATAAGTAACTTTGTAAGTTTGCCAACTTATTTTAATAACCTTAAACCTTAAACTAACAGTCTATTAATAGTCCACTAATACTCTAGTGAGAGTTAGTTGACATGTAGTTGCAAAGTTGCTTATCAAAATAAAGCTTAACCCGCTTTTGATCTAATCTGACAAACTTGAATTTGTTAGCAATTCTGTTTGATTCATTCAAACTGTTCACTCATGCACTCCTTGTGATTACCCACACAGATATATTAGCAGGAGGTAGAATTGCAAGAGGTAACACTTTATTTTAAGGTGTCCTTGTTACACGTTACATGTACTTACTATTATAATAACAATACAGTATGCACAATTACATGCAAGTAACCCTAAACCAAACCCTACTCCTAACCATAGTAAGTACTTGTATTTAATTAATATTACTCAGTACTTAAATATAGTATAATTACACTGTAATAAGGACACCTTGAAATAAAGTGTAACCTTAAAAGATAGCAGAATTATTATTATTATTAATATTATTTCATGTGTTGTGCAGATCTGTCATTGTACACTGACATCTGAACAAGTAACATATCTGCACTTTTGTTCTGAACAAATAAAAACACAAACGTTTTTAAATGAATCACTTTACTGATGTTTAGTGGCCCTATTTTAAGGATCTAAAAGCAAGGTCTAAAGTGCATGGTGCAGGTGCACTTAGGGCGTGTCCAAAATCTACTTTTGCTAGTTTAACGACGGGAATAATTGGTTGCCATGCCCAGCGCATGGTCTAAAAGGGTCGTCCCTATTCTCTTAATGCAGTGGTCTCAAACTCAATTCCTGGAGGGCCACAGCTCTGCAATGTTTTGCTCCAACCAGCTCCAAATCACACCTGCTTGGAAGTTTTTAGTAATCCTGAAGATCTTGATTAGCTGGATCAGGTCTGTTTGATTAGGGCTGGGGCTAAACTGTGCAGAGCTGTGGCCCTCCAGGAATTGAGTTACGAGGTGTTTGAGACCTAGTATCTTAATGAGTCATCGGCAGTGTTTTGTGAGTGCAATTTTGCTCATTGTCTAAACCAATATTGCAGAAACCAAGAAAAAAGTCTCATCTCCCATGTCCCTGAAACAGCCAGTTGCGTTCGTCAGAGTACTAGATGTCGAGCCATGGCGGATTTGCCTATTTAAAATTGCTAGATTTGCAAGCAAGCAACAGACAGAAGGCGTCTTCTTTAGGAAACAGACTTGCTCGTTTACGCAAAAAAATAGGTAAGCCTAATTTCTGCTCGTGCGCAAGCAAATAGGTAGCCTAATTCTGATACATGCAATGACTATTCATTATGACATGTAGCCTGCACAGTAAGTGGTCTTTTTTGTTTTATTCATTTTTTTTTGATTGTTTGTTGATGAAGTGGGCATGCTTGTGTGCTAATATTTGAATGCTTGTGTGTTGCTGTGAGTTCCTGTGTATGTAATAAACAGACCTGCCTATACAAACGTGCTCTTTATATAAAAAAAAAATAAAAATACTGTGCCATTGAATTTTGTTGCTCTTTTTAGTTGATTATGAATGTTGTTTGATATAGAACCAAAATGTGGTTGTCTGGTGCCACATTACGACAGGTGTATGATAGAGCCCCAGATTAAATAATTAAGACATCAGCAGGTAACATGCTTTTCTCTAGACTTTTCATAGACACTGTAAGATATGTTAGAGCAGATTTTTTATCTTTATTGTTCTCTTTCATAGGTCAGATCCGTTAAAACAGATCATCGAGCAGAATTGTTCTCTTTCCATCTATGTCTAAAGCAAATTAAGAAGAAAAAGAAATGTTTTGTGTATGATGTTGTTATGTGTCTAAAATGATAGGTATTTATGTTTTTTGCCAGCGATTTTTAAATGTCAACAAGTATCAAATCAAGCTGACAAAACATAATTTATCCACACACTTTATAGTAGCCGGGCCTACCAATTAAAAGCAGCTAGATGTCATGAGAGCATTTGTTACTGTACAACTGTGTATTGTTGTTGTTGTTGTTAAGTAAATCAAACAATATTTTACAGTTGGTAAACACTGTCTTTCTTTAAATAAATTCAATTAGATTTCAAATTGTCTTTAAATCTACCTCATAAAATAATAATAATAAAAAATACATCTATAAAACCTAAAATCTACCTCTGCTCTAAACTATAGGGAGCCCTTTTACATTAGTCCTTCTATAAGGTTACAGTTAACAAAAGACTATAGGGAGCCCTTTTACATTAGTCCTTCTATAAGGTTACATTTATTTGTAACTATAATAATCAACACAAATAAAAAATTAAATTAAAAAATTTAAAAAAAAGTATGCAAACATGTAAATTGCACTCAATGCATTATTTGTAACTACAATAATCAACACAAATTATTTAAAACATTTTATTTGTTGTGGAACATAAAAGCTTGTTGTCCTGTGGACACAGTGGTCCTCTTGCCAGGAATGTCTGTTAGGTCCACAAGACCGTAGAAAGATTTAGGTTTAAATATAGCCTACATTAAATAATTAAGACATGCACGCTAACTGTTGAAGTGAAAGCAGTACTCTATAGTCAAAGTGGCATTACGTCACAGAAGTGTGGAAGAGGAAGACCGTTTTCTCTAGGGAGCTTGGGAAAATGGCATAGCCATTTACATTTTACAAAATGCTTTTCTCTAGACTTAAAATGAGCTAAAGAAATGTGCATCTTTGCCACCTGTTGGACTGGAGTGTGAATTGCTGGGTGGTGCATTAGATCAATCTGCAATTGCTTAAATATTGGATTGCTTTTCTATCAGTGCCTTTGGAAAATGATTAGCAATCCCAATAGATTTTTTTTATTTTATTTTTTTTTTTTTTTTTTTTGCTGACACTCTGTCATAATGTATTGATTTAAACAAACTGATATTTATTAAATATGCAATTGTTCTCTGCAGAAAAAGTGATATTTTTGGGACAAATACTACATTTAACATTCTCTCTTTCATATAATGTAAAGTTTGATTGATTTGAGTGAATTAGTTAATTTGGCCAATGAATTTAAAATAACTGATTCAAATAACAACTCACTAATTTGAGCACCGAATTGAAATCTTGAAAATCTTTGGAACACTTTTTGTAAGCAAAAAATAAAAATAAAAAAAAAATAACGACTTTATTCAACCATTCCTTTGTCAACAGTCTCCTCTGTGTCTCTCCATATCACCATATCCTCTTCTGTATCATCTTTCTACATGTATTTAGCTTTGATTTGAAAGAAAACAGTGCTTCCTTGTGGCGATGATGATACAGAAGAGCATACAGTGATATGGAGAGACACAGAGGAGACTGTTGACAAAGGAATTGTTGAATAAAGTCATTATTTTTGTTTTCTTCGCTTACAGAAAGTGTTCCCGTTGCTTCATATAACCCAGATTGCATGCATCTGATGGCAGATGAGTATTCTGACGTCGACTTTCATTCCTTTTATGGACCTTGACACTGTTATTTATTTGGCAGTCTATGGGACAGTCACAGGCCTCCTGGTTTTCATGCAAAATATCTTGAATTGTGTTCCGAAGATGAACTAAGCTTTTACGGGTTTGTAATGACATGGGGGTAAGTGATTAATGACAAAATTTTCATTTTGGGGTGGAGTATCCCTTTAAGAGGGGTGCTACTCGTTTTTAAAAAAGTTGTTGCCTCTGAAGGGCATCTCAGTTCAGTCACTTCATTTCAATTTGGAGTTCATGTAGACGGTGAGGCTTCAGACAGACCCATTATGTTTATTTTGCTTTTTTGATCTCAGGGGATGTGGCGGTAAAATGAGTCATGACTGGAGCCCCTCCATGTCTCGCTGGGTGAGTCTGATCTGTTCGCCAGGCTCAAGTGCTGTCAGATGCTGTATCAGAGCTCTAGTGGAGGCCACAGCATATGTCTGATAGGCCGTTTGAGCCTCTGCTCTGTTGATCACATTCCAAGTCATCAACATGTAATGTGGGCTTGAGTTTGGGAAACTATGAACATATGTAACCTGGCTTGGTTCATCAAGGAGCAGAGGCAAGTTTTAGTTTATCCATTTATTCACTGTAAGAAAATGTTAATAATTTCTGCTACTTCTGTTAATGCAAAGTTCTGCCATTAAATTCTAGATGATGCAGGCTGATAGGTTCTTACTCAGTCTGATAAAATAACATCATTACTCACATCTGCAGCCATGAGCTGCTGCTCAGCATTTAAATACTTGGCTAGTGCTTGCTATTACAATTGCAGCGAGCTTCAGAAACCCTCCACCTTCCCCAGCTCCACCTGTATAGATCTGCTATGGAGTGCTTTAATGTATGTTATGTATGGAGGTTATTTCTTATGCTATATGTACAGCCGCAGTATTTCCTAGCAGATCTATTCCACCAAGACAAAACACATTCACATTGCCATGTATATTGTAATGCTAAACTCTCAGAGAGGTGTCATGACAGAACTAGCAATACTACTAAAATTTGTATTATAAGACAAATACAGTACTACTACTACTACTATATACAATCAGTACTAGTATGGCTTCTACTTCCTTGGCTACTACTAGTAGTTTACTAGTAGTAGTAGTAGCAGCAGCAGCAGCCTTTTAGTAAACACTGTAACTATACTAAATTCTGTGCTACTACTGTTCTGCTATCTACTATACTGTACTACTACTACATGTAGTACATGTAGAACCCCTAATAGCATTTTCTACCATTCTCCAATTAGATAAGGGACATATATACGTGGCACTACTGCTCGGTAAGTATGCTCAAATGGCTCGCAACCCTCCCTCCCCATTATAAGCATGAGCATATTACTGTGCTCCTTATGGTGGTCGTCTCCTTTGTTTCAGATCACTAAGGCTTTCAAGTCCCGGTTGGCATGGACCTCACTGATGAGAGACACTCATCCTCATAACCAAGCTACAGGATAGACGTCCCACTGCCACATCTACACAATTACCACTGTTCGCTTTTAAGCCCATTATTAAGTATCTTAATTGTCATGTATTTCCAAGCTGATGGTTCTGGGGGCTTAATGGTTAAGCTCTTGTATGTTCAGTTAATTTGGGAGCAAGAACCCCCATAAGGAACCACAAATTGTGTTCAATACACTCAAGTAACTTGCCAAAGTGGTCCTGTCTGAACTACTATTATGAGAACTTATGTAACAAATTCAACTAGTAGTTGTAATAAACTACATGATTGCTATTAGTATATATATATATATATATATATATATATATATATATATATATATATATATATATTTTTTTTTTTTTTTTTTTTTTTTTTAAATTAAAAAAAAAAAACATAATAATGACTGCTAGAAAGAGCAGGAAATTTTCAAAATGAACATATATAAGCACTTTCAAGCCAATATGCCATGCCCTCTTATAATGTTACAGTGTTTCCAGCTGCACTCTGCATGTTAGAATGGAAACTAAGATTCAATTTGATTTGAATTTGTATTCCTAGTTTAGTTTCAAATGTTCTGTCTAGCCCTTCTGAACAGCATTGGCGATCTCTCATAGAAAACTCTACTAAATAGAATGTCATTACCTAACTGTTTCCATCTGAGTGAAATTAAAAAAAAAAAAAAAAAAAAAAAAAGATACCTTCTCAATGTCCTTCAAATATCAGTAGGCAGAATTTAAGTCCCTGCCAAACATTTGTGAATGAATCCAGAGACGATTTCTTTTTGCTTTTAAACGAGTACAAATCTCCTGCAATTATCTCTCTTTCTTCATCTTTTGGTACATTCTGAAGTCGGCCAAACCTCATAATGTGACATGTGATGCAAAATATATACAATATTAAATATAAATATATCTTGGTGCCACAATGTCCACAATTTCTTGGAAGAAGAACCTGGAAGAATAAATGGCACTGATTCTGGAGAAATTTATACAAAGCAGGCTATACGTAAATATATATATACTGTGTATATATATATATATATATATATATATATACATATATATATATATATTCTTAAATATGTGTTGGCTGACTGTACAGACTCTCCACTTAAAGCAAATGTGTCTGCCTGACCCTGACTGCTGTAACATACCATCATGCATTTCTCATGGGGCTGTGTTTTCAGCCAGAGCTGGTTCTTGTCTCTCTTCCTTGTTATTTTGACGTTTCTGTACATGTCCTCAGCAGTGCACATCCTAGATTTGTTTTTCTTTTAAAGTATGCAAGAAACAAGAAAAGAATTGCTGTTCATAAGAGGCTTTATTTTTCTCATTCTGCTTGTGAAACTATTGTATTCTTTGCTGCCTAATTCAGTAATGGCCACTCGTACAATATTTGCATTTTGATTTAAATTGCTTTGGTGACAAAGCGTCTTCCGAGAACATAAATGCAAAAAGTCTTTTCCTAGGACTTGCCGCCAAAATTAGCTCTGTTGTTATTTTCCAAGCTCTGTTTGAGATATTTGAACAAACTAATTTTAATGGAGAGTTTTGTGAAAAGCCAAGAGAAAAGGACCAAGCTCTGCTTTAACAAGTGTTTCATCTTTAGCTCTTTCAGAATGGATTGTTTGTCAGAGTAAATGTAATAGCAGCAGTTTTTCCACAAAAAAAGTTTTTTTCCTCATGATTCCACAAGCGAGTATAAAGGTAGTACTGAAGCATGCACCAGCTTGCATGTGAACATAACTCCAGCTTTTCCGCAAGGAACTTTAACCTCGTATTTTCATTAGTTCTGGTGCATCATGGGTCTTGCTCACATTGAGTGATTTGTTGAAGGTTACATCTGGCGGGTTCCACCTGAGCAGCAGCCCCCCGAACCCTTTCGCTGCTCACACATATGGAGGGCTGCCGTTTCAGACTGAATTGCACTGAGGAAAGAAGTTAAATTTGTATTGTCATGCGCCAATGGACCCTGACAGCTGGTGTGTTAATGATTTAAACGGTTTGTCACATCACGTTAAACTGCCAATGACTTTTTCATTAGAGCAAATTGAAGTGAGACAACAAAACTATAAATGTATAATTGTTGTGAAGATAAATTGTTCTATTAACTTTATAATTCCTTCTAACATTTTATCCTCTGCAAGAGAGGATAGTATTACGTTTTCCTTAAATTGCCATGGTGCATGAGACTGAGGACAATTATTATAGTTCTAACAGAGTAAATCTATTAAAGCACAGACAAGCTGGAGTCATAACACTTACTCACCACAAGTTCAGTAAAATTGTTTATTTTGGAGAAATATGTTTTTGTTATGCATGCATTCTTTAATATATTTTTAGAAGCATTTTACTTATGTTTGAGTTATTTTTTTGTTGTTGTTTTGTTTTGTTTTTTTAAACAAAACTATTTCTAAAACACTCTGACTCTGATACTACACACTCAGACTCACATCGTAATAATATACAAACATTATACAATGGGTATAAAGTAATACATTTACTTCTGAAAAATCTGTTTCGTTAACTAAAAGATGGCAAGAAATAGTTATGAAAGAGTTACAATTGCCTTCAGCCTCCCCTATTTCAAGTTTGCAATTATACTTCTATCTTATTTAATTATTTTGATTAACACATTTAGACAACAAGCATTTATCAGTTTCCCAAGTTTAAAGCTGCAGTCCGTAACTTTTTTTTGGTTAAAAATGATACAAAATCAATATTTGAGCAAGTATATAACCAGTCAGTGTTTAAAACTATCGCCTTACTTTAGCCTGATTCACAGCGGTTAGCTTATAATAATGTGTTCTAATTTGAGTGGTACAGGTAGGTTTTCGCAGGAAATTCGGGCATGCTGCCATGTCATTACATCACGTCTATAAACATAAAGAAGTTGTCACGGCTACTAGGCTATCTCATGTGAGGATCCTGCAAGTGGCGGATCGCCTTTTCTCACAGCAGCTAGGCTAATTAAATGTATCATTTTGATGGCGGATTGCAATCCAGAAAGGATTATGTGTTTATGAAACACATGTGAATGAAATTTAATTATATTCCAGTTTCAAATGTGCTTCTGATTACAGACAGCCTGGGATTACACAAGATTTGTATTTTAAAGACAACCAGTTCAAAGGGAGCATAATTTGCTTTTTGGGTTAAAAGGATTTCTTAATATGAAATTTGAGTGGTATGACAATTAGAAATTAGCCTATACAGAAATTTAAATCTACATGCTAATACTTAGGCCTACTCATAATCATGCAATGCTGATGTTGTTCACATTAACACGTGTTCCTGTGGCTGTTTGTTATAGCTTTGTGTTTGAAGTTCATAATGTTTTTTTTTATTTTCCTAAGGAACACACATGGTAAAAAAAAAAAAAAAAAAAAATGTATAGTCTGAGTACACAGTAAGTTGCTTTGGATAAAAGTGTCTGCCAAATGCATAAACACACACACAAAAAAAAATAATAATTTGAGAATGAAGTATAATAATAATAATAATTTGCACGGTTTGATGTGATATGAGCTAATTTAGATTAAATCACCATTGTTAGCGTGATTTATTGTAATGTTTTTTTCCTCAGTTGGTAAGAACAAACTTGGCAGACTTGTTACTTATTTGTTCAGATGTCAATATACAGTGAATATTCTTATTTGGGTCATATATTCCAAGACATAAGCTAGAATCTGTGATTATAAAATACAGTATATATTCACACCGGTGCGGTGACTGACTGCCACACATACAGTATTCCTCAAAACATTAGATTTATCCTCAATGGAAACGTGCTGGCGCACAACCCACGCAAGGAAGATAATTACGCAAAAAGCTGCAATTGCAGGTTTTAAACAGAGATGGCAACAAAGAGGTAAAACGTACGGACTGCAGACTTAAATGTTTAAACCGGCAGTAGATATTTTAATTGCAGCACCTGGAGACCCACAACATATTGAGGGAGTTAGTTATTTCCTCTGTAATCAGAATGGCGAAGAAAGTCGACTAGCAGGTCTAGAATAAGTAGCTCATTAGAGGTGAAACGCAATATTCTACAGGGTGAAATTAAATCACTCGAAATGATCCGTGCTGCGTTAATTGTCCATGATGATTCTTGATTAAACTCCTTATGTATGTACCATTAGGACAATCATGAGTGGGGATTAACCTTTCTTGCTTAATTTACTATCAGCAACAAAAAGAAGAAGATAAAATCGCTTTGAATAAATAGCATGATTCATCTTTGCTTATATAAATTCAAAAATAATCATTGGAGTGTGACATATTGTCACCGAATTGTTCAACCAATTTAGAAAATAAATTGTATGATTCTTATTAATGCAAAACAACGACAAATAATTATAAAAAAAAAAAAAAAAAAAAAAACCCTTTTTTTCTATTCTGCTGATGTTAGATTTGTCACATATTACACGGTGTGCCAATCATGTTGTAGAAAAGAAAGTACTAAATGTGTTATTTATTTTCTAGGAAAACTGTTTAGTAAACTAAAGCTACAGTGCAATTTAGGAATTTCCCCACAATCATTTGTATACATAAACCATAATTCATAAATAAGTGTGTTTTTGGCGTGGATGCATAATACATAGATTCCTCTTAGCAGCTGTTTCTTTGGGCCACTATACTGTACGTACAGCATGCTGTCCGCCAAACTGAAGCAAACAAGTTGACTGTGTCTGCAACCATATAGTTATATGCATATATATATATATATATATATATAAATAAGTTTGTTTTTATATATATATATATATATATATATGAAAATCTATATAGTGTATGTAATTGACACAATGCAACAAAATGAAGATGTTAGCTAACATGACATCAAAAAGTTATAGTTAAAAAATAAATAAAAAAATTAATTGGTAATTTAAATTTTGGTGATTTTTACAACCCAAAGCAAAGCTGTGGCATCTTGGAAAACGTATTGATTTGTACTTTGAGTGACCATACGGTGACCGTTCCAAGATGGCGGATGCGTCTACGTGTCTGGAGCTGTCGAATGTGGCATCTACATGTCCATATCAATGTTTTTTGCCACTCGCGCATCCACACTTTTTCAATCTTACCATGACTCTTTAATATTTGTTGACCTCCGATTCCATTTTAAGGCATATTTCTCTCAGTTTTCATAATTCTGAGGTGAACCACAGAGTAACAGACATCTAACCAAACTGACATTTGTTTGTCAATGTGAAATTCGGAGCTGTTTTTAGACAGTTCTGCTAAAACAGCTTTTCAGTGCATTTTGTAGATGTAATGCCAGATGCCACTGCTTATAGAAGAAAAAGGGAAAAAAAACATCATCTATTTTGTTGACATTCTCGTTTTGGGAAGGAAAAGACTAAAATTACAAAGAAAAAAATCTGTTTATGTGGGAGAGATACTTGTTCAAAGATTGTTTATCGGGTTGTACGAAATAAAACTACATATCAGTATCAGCTTGTGGTGCCAACAGAATGCACTGTCTCAAAGTGTAAAAGCAGACACGAACACTGCAGCGTATTTACAAGTTGTGATACAAGTTAAAAAGACGACATAACAGGCATGGTAAGAGGTAAAACTATGGTTTTGCATTTTAATGTGCAACACAACCAAGATATTTGTCAAAAAATCGTGTTTATTCAGACTTAGCAGCTGGAAAAAGACTGCTTCGGGATTTGTGATTGTTCAGCTCTGTTTGTTTCCACTTATTTCCAACCTGAAAATAAGCTTATGTATTGATTTAGCAGAACCATTTGACTTTCAGTCTAGACAGATTAAAAACATGTACTCATTCTTCATGTACCAATAAAATTGCATCTAAACCGTCCTAGGAGGGCTTCCTACTAAAACAGGACAATCATGCGCGATCGATGGTGGCTTCTGCTCTGCGTAATGATTGTGACCCTGTTCAATAAAGTCAACCAGACAAAGGACCACTGACCTGGCATATTACCCCAGAGAACAGGAAGACTCATTTTAGCCTTCAGCTCTTCTCTGTGAATACGAAAAGACTCAATTCATAGAAAATACACCACCAAGCAATTCCTTTCAAATAGCATATTATCCGTTTCTGGATCCTCTCGGTGTGAAAGCAACAAAGATAACTTTTCTTTGCTTCAAGGAAAAACATGGAACTGAGAAGTATCTTTGACAATGAGGAGAATCAGAGTTGCTGACTTTGCTGCTATAGGACTCTGAGGCAACATTTAAAATAATTTTAAAAAGAAACTAAGTGCAGGTAGGAGACACATTTTTCCCTTCTCAGGAAGAATATCTTTGAGGCCACTTGGTACAATTTATCAAAGCAGTAAAATTCATATTTTATGATGCCGCGGTATTCAGGACGACAATTCTCACCTTTATGACCAAAGGCCATGAAAAGTTCTCACAATTATAATGGAACAGAGGAACACAACAAATCTCTGGCTCTTGGGACAAAGGATTGACCATAACCTTGAAGTTGTGCTTTTCATTGTAAATAGGCCGGGAGAAAGAGCTTGAGATGGAAACATGAGAAGCAACCTTATCAAAACAGTACAAGACCATTATCGCCAGCCATTTAAAAGGTTTATGAACAAATCTTTTACAATGTTTGGTAGAGATATTTCTAAATGTGTTAAAAAAAGTCTTTATTTTTGTTATTATTATTATTTTATTGTGGCTTTGTGGTTTTCTGTCAGTACTCTGCCTTAGGTTTTTATATGTTGATAATACAGTATGTGATCTTTTTGTACAATGAACTTGAACTAATCAGACATGTTTCCAATAGGGCAATTTACATAAGATATATTCTTGCATTTGAAATAAATAAATAAATAAGCTGGATGGAGAGTAATGGAACATAATGTTGGGAGCTTTTTTAACTGTACTCTTTGTAACTTTACAAAAATGTGACTCAGTGGCCAAAGATGTCCATCTGGTTGTAGAAACCAGAAAGTATTAAAGATGCAACTACTGAGAGGGTTTTACCATCCAAACTGTTTAAATCACAGTAGCTGTCAAATTGTCAGTTGCTCATTATTGTTTCATTAGTGTCTGTAGATATTTACACATACAATTTTTACATACAATATAAACATATTGACATATGGTTTACTTATGCAGTTTTACAAATCTTTAAGAATTATTTGTATTATAAATATAGTTCTTACATTTTACTTTTATAGATAATTTATTGTATTTTACTTTTATTGATTATGGTGCTGTTTGGGAATTTTATTTTTGTTTTTTTTTTTTTTTATTTTGGTGATTTGTGGTTTTATTCTTGTGTTTTGTTTTTTTTTGTTTAGTGAAAACTATAAAAATATAGATTTAATTATGTTTATTATTATTTTATGGTGGAACCAATATTAAATTTTCAATTTAATGCTATTGAACATATTTAATGTCAGTGATTAAATTCAATAAAATATCCATCCATGAATTTTACCCTATTAAGCATATACTGTATCATTTGACACACAAATTTCTAAGGCCTCTTTACTGGAAAAACCTGTTGTATATCTACTACATTCCTTCTGTCATCTGATTGATAGTTTACTCTATCATTATAAACAGTTTATATAGTAATATGCCAATCTACGATATCAATATTTCATGTCAGACTTCACTGGGTCAGTACTTGTAAAACCTTTGTACATCTCTAATGTAAAATGCTTACATTTCAGCTTTAGCTTTTATGCTCAGTATGTCAGTAATTTATGTTTCGAAATATGTGCAGCATGTGTAATAGTTTGCTCAGACCTCATCCTTTGAGAAATTTTGACTATTTAGGAAAATGTATAGCAAAATTAGAAGAAGAAAAAAAGACCATTCTAAACTGTCCAAAGCAAGTAATATCATTAATCTAAAAAAAAAAAAAAAAAAAAAAAAAAAAAAACATCATACTAGCCAGCAGTTTTGGACATCTACAGGTACAATGTGTTAATAAATGGATCACACACATTTTGAAGATTAAGAATAAGAAAGTGAAGATATGCCTGTAATGGACAAGATCATCTGTCAATTCTGATGGCTCCTTTATTTTCAAAAAAAAAAAAAAAAAAAAAAGCATGATTTTTCTATTTACAGCTTGTGCAAAAACATTTAAAGGTTTCAAGGACTTTACATTGTAAGTTCATTTCAAGGCACATACATGGGACAACAACAACAGTTTAGTAGTGGAAACAAACGAAAGAAATTAAATTTACATAGCAATCAAAAAGTACTTTGGTTCCCAATGGAGTCTACTTGCAAAACCCAGCTTACAGACCAAACAAATCACCATATGAGAAAAGCAGAATCACTCCCCATATTAAACGTGAAGAAAAAAGACCCAAATGCTAAAACACATGAAACATTGTGGTTGTTGTTAAACCTGTCATGGTATTCAGGTTCCCATTAGAATGAACTGCCACACAGTAACCGATTCATTCAAACATCAGCTAGATTTAGTTTTGTCCTAATGTAAAACCACTATGTCAAGCGATGTGCTGAAGTCTGTATTAAATAAGTTTTAATAATGCACATGTGAGAAAATCTTTCAAATCATTATGAACCATATTCTTTCAAAAAAAGACTGAAAGGGACATACAAAGATCAAAGACTAATTCAGCCACATTTGTGGTAGTGCTTTGTTCAGACTGACCTTACAGTCATTTAGAATAATTATTCCAAACCAAATCAATGTGCTTTTTCAAGAGACAGATTGACTGTTGGGTAGGATTATGGACGCAAGGCATTGCTCACAGTCCCTTTTGTGTAATACATCCATTTGACTACAGGGCCACTACTGTGATTTTCAGCTCATCCATAGAAAATAAAGAACAATGTAGGCCACACGAGTGAAGCAATGAGTCACTCTGAATCATAACACGCCATTCTTGTCTGGAGGATAGACCTTGGCTTGTTAGCAATGTCATCTATTGATGTCTGTCAGGATTCTGTTTGCAATTGCCCTTCAAAATGTATGCTTTCCATTCAGTCCTGCCTTCAAAACATGTAATCCACAGATATCTGTGTAAATGATGTCAAATCCTTCACATGAACCACATTAAGTCATACTGCTGGGTTACGGTAAGGCAATAGATAAAACTGTTCGGTATGAAACATTTATGTTTATGGTAGTGACCCAGCAAAAACTAGCTCTGAGGACTTCGGCAGAGGGAGTGATGTACTAGATAGTGGCACAAATAAGTTTCTCTGCCATTACTTTCCTCTCTGTAAAAATATGTTGCAGAGAGGCTTGGGACGGATTTATCTCACTAACGGGTTAACTTTGCAGCGATTCATTTGGGTCTGCGCCACCGCAACCGCCTCCTCTCGGGGAACCTGAGCCTGACAACCGCACCGGACTTGTGTGGAGGAAGTTTGTTAAAAAGAGTTACGGGTGGCCACAGGATTTGAAATGAATTGTTAATGGTGTACACATCAGTTAAAAGCCTTCAGATGAGAAATGAGCCCGAGGATGTTCCAGATTTCAAGGAAAAGTAGGGACGGGGTGGTCGGAGAGGCCTGCTGGGATGCTAAGGAGAAATACTTTCATGACCACAGAAGTGCAGTAGCCCTTTTTTCCTTTTAGAGATCATTTTGTTTGTGCCACTGAGACAAACCTTGTGGGTTGTTGGTTGTTAACCTATGCAAGCACCAACTGTGTTAGTCACAGAAATCAAAGGTCTGTTTGATCCGTTTGATTCCAAAAACAATTTGGATGTAAACAAGTATCCAGTCATCTAGTCTAAACCTTAATGCCAAGTCGGAGAGCGATGAAGGGTTAACTCCGACAATTAGGACCACCACCCCAACTACAAACCCCCGTCCCAGTCCTGAATCCTCCTGCCAAGCGAAAATAACCTCTGCATTTTTTCCCTTTCTTGGACCAGGGATTATGCAGTGGGGGTTTGAACTCAGCCCACAAAATAAAATCTTGTCAAAGCAAGTGAAGTCTATGAGTAACAGCGCATGATAAATACTTCTCCACAGCAAGCCTGAATTCCAAACTCGGCTCTCTGTCCTGGAAAACTTGTGTGCCATAAAAAAAATAAAAAAAAAAAATAGTTCTAATTGCACTCATGCAGGGATCTGAAACTCTTTCAAAGACAGAATCTGGCATGTGCCAGTTCGTCTCTGTGAAAAGAGCGCTTTTGTTTAAATGTCCATTCATCATCCCACCTGATGTGATGCATGATTAAAAAGGGTTTTGGTCAGTAAAGGAAAAGCTAGACAATGATGTGGATGTCGCTGTAGAATGTTCCTAATCACATTCGTGTGAGAGGACAGAAATAGATAGAGATGTGGAGCTCTGTGTAATACCCTGACCTAATTTGTAAATCACAGAACATGTTCAGAAACGGCAATTTAAGTATATAAAAGGGAAATGCAGATTCAAATTTGAAGTGTTTCATCGTTCTCTTACATTTTACAAATTATAACTAAATAAAGATGAAGGAGATTACAGAGCTCCCTCAGGATATTATAAGTTTACCACAGTGGTTTAGCTATTATATTAGTTCATTTAATGTTTGGAGTGCTAATTACTTGAAAATAAGCATCCTGCACAAAAGCTTTTTCCAGAAAAGTCAGAATTTTAACATGCTAGAGTGTTTGTGGTCTATTTGAGCTGCTATCCTTTGTATGTACTGAGACAAGCTGCCCCCTGGTGGGCAAAATGATACACAAATATGCCTGAAAAATGCTTGCACAGGAACCCTTCTAACCATCTCCCTACCGCATTCACCGATGTAGGCTTCTCCTTGTGAGAACTGCAGGGTGTTGAAGAGTGGTCCCTTTTCCCTTCAAATGTGATTTCCACAAAAGCTCATTTCCTGAATGACTGCTCATGCTCTCTGCTGCTTTAAGAAAGTGCACTTCAATTCCAAAAAAAAAAAAAAGAAAGAAAAAACTCAGCTCCTTTTTTTTTTTTCTACTGCAGCTTAATCAGCTGTGTTTTGGTTTCCTGGCCACTGTGTTATATTAACTACTGTTGTGTGAAGGGGTAGTTGTATTTCAGAACAAAGGGCATATTTTGGTTGTGTGGTTAGCAATGTTTTCAAGATCCTAAAGTGGTAGAGAGGCAAAACCTGTGGACTGCACTTGCAGCAGGTAGCCAGCGTGCTTCGATTATACAAAACATCGACAGCGTCCTTGAGCGAAACCACTTTGAGCCTCACATATTACAAAACCATTTCATATTTACTAAGAATAGAAAATATAGCAGAATTCCACATACTTGTCCACAGTATAAATTACCATGTTGACTGCACCTGGAAATATATATATATGTATATATGTATACGTGTATTGTACAGAATATTGAATTACATTTTCTTTGAACAAATGGTTGTAACATCCGTCGAAAAGCATCATGTGTGGCAGAAGTCCACACTGGGAACATTACTGCTCTTGCAGTACGCTATGCTATTGTTGCTAAGGTGACAGTCTCTGAGGCCAATCCCTCCATTAGGTGTGTAGATGGGCTGAATTCTGAAGTCCCCTTTTAAAAGCTGCTCATTGTTTAGTGACACTATCTGAAAGTTTGTTTCAGTCATTTCCAGGATGGAGTTATCCTTTTTGGTGCCAGCCTCGCAGTAGTCATCTTTTCTCCTGCCGCGATTGTATTTCCATTTGGACGATGATGACCTGCTTTTCTTGTGCATGTGCCAGCAAAACAAGCTTAGAAGTGTCACTAAGACCACCAAAACTGCCCCACCTATCACTCCAGCCAATAGGAGTGTGGAGGTGTTGTCTTGCTGGGCAGCCTGCTCAGATTCAGAGTATGTAGATGTGGATTTGGTCTTAGCCTCAGAACAGATAGTATCCTCACCCGGTCTGTACGTGTTGAGAGTATCCAGAACATACACGCAGATACGGTAGATAGACCTGGGTTCTAAATTTGACAGGCTAAGCCTTCGTTGGTATCCTGGGACTGTTCTTTCTCGAGTGATGTCACTCATCAAACTCTGCCCCATCTTGACCCAAGTCACCTTGTAAGCCGTCACAGTGAAGTAAGACTCCCAGCTCACGTCAATGCAGGTAGAGTTCACTATGTGAAAGGAGATTTTTAAGGGGTCTTCGTATGGAGGCAGGGGACCTGGAGGGAAATGTGGAAATGGGGGTGTGGGGTTGGCTGAGGCGGGGTAAAAAGAAGTGGGTGATATGGTGGTGAAGCGGGTGGTTCTGGAGATGGTCGTGGTGATGGTGGTGGTTCTGCGGGGTGGCAATGTAGATGGATATGAATGGGTTGGCCAGGGATGAAGCACGGTGCCCGCTGGGCAGTCGATGGCATCTAAAGTGAGTTCTCGAATTACCATGCCACGCACCCTTTCTGGACTCTGGCACGTGAACCCACGGACGTTTATCGCAGAAGGCAGAGACCTGAGCCATGCAATGACCCACTTAATGTTGCAATCACACCTCCAGATGTTGTTCCTCGCATTAAGGTGCCTCAGGTTTCTCAAGCCGTCAAAGACACCCGGTGGAAGAAACTGAAGCTGGTTGCTAGAGATATCTAACTTCTCCAGTTTATCAAGCCCAACGAAGGCTGTCACTTCAATGGTGTCCATCTGGTTTTCCTGCAGATTGAGCTTGGTCAGGGATGCGCCAGGGAGCAACGGTGGTGGAGTGGTGAGGGAATTTCGAGCCAGAGACAGTTCTCTCAGATTGACCAGGTCCTGGAAGGTTCCAGGAGCGATGCCCTCATCCTCAAGCAAGTTCCCATCCAGTAAAAGTCGCTGCAGGGTGGTGACATTTTGAAAGGCATCCACATCAATGTCGGCAATGCGATTCTCATCCAAACGCAGCTCCTTGAGATCTGCTGGTAATCCAATAGGAATGCTGCTCAGGTGGTTTTTGGTGAGGAAAAGAAGCTTGAGGCTGACAGCTTCCCTGAAAGCACCCTCCTCTACCCCTACGGTTGAGATGGAGTTGTCGTCCAGGTGGAGTTCCTCCAGCATGGATAGCTGGGCAAGTGCTGCCCTGGAGATAGTCTGGATGTTGTTTTCCTGGAGGTGCAGCACTCGAACATTCCTGGGAAGGTTGAGGGGAAATTCATCCAGCTGATTTCCATATAGGTAAACAGTGTCTACAGAGGCAACATTGTGTAGCTCCAATGGAAAGCCGGCATTGTTGATCTGATTGTTGTGGAGGAAGAGGGTCTTGTATCCCTCTTGCACCCCCAGAGGCACAGACGTCAGGCTCCTCTCATTACAGTAAACAAATGTTCTATCGCAGCGGCACTCCTTGGGACAGGAGGAGACGGGGCTGAACTGCACATGCAAGCTCAACAACACTGTCAACCAAAAGCGAAGAAATGAAGTCCAATCGTTATTCCGAAATCCGGCTTGAAACTCCATAGTGAAAAAGAAAGTGAGGGAAAGGAAATGGCAAGACAATATCAGTGGTTGGAGGGAGTAAAAAGGAAATGTAACAAATCCAGAAAATTAAGTCCTCTAAAATATTATTCTAATGTGCAGTTCACAGATAAACCAGGAATCTGAGAAGTAATCCCTTGATAATTTCTAGTCCTTGTCTGGAGAGGTGGTCTCATTAGAGTGCATGGGTTTTCTCACTCAAGCCATCCATGCTGAGGAATCAGATCATTGCAGAACTGCTCTCGTTCACTGCAGGGCCCAAGCAGGGTGTGACTGAGAGAGTGCTGAAGCACTGAGCCACACCGTCCACCTCCCAGCCTGCTGTCAAGTGCTGATGGGCCTCAGCCCGAGCACTTCCCGGAAGATGTGACATTTGGGTCTAGAGACCTGTTTCAAAACAAGGACAAATTAGAATACAAAAAGTGTGGATTCACAACAAAAATGAAGTACAGGCCAATAAACTGTATACATTTATGTTTTTTTCCATGTTTTTACACACCCAAAACTAACGGCTTATCATTGAAAAAAAAAAATGCCTTAAAAATATTTTTTGTTTACTATATGGCTTATAGCGTCTTCACTATGCATCATAGAATATCACCTCCCCTTTAAATGTAGCTCAGTGAAAAAAAAAAAAAAAAAAAAAAAAAAACAATCAAATGAGTTGAGTGAGTGGGGTTGTCCTACACAGCTCAGAGTGACAAATGCTGCCTGTCAAATTAAATGGGATTGGGGTATAATTTAGCCCCTCTATCTGCAATAAATGATCAATGCAGTCTTTTTACCTCCTCAACGAAAAGGTTTTTTGCTAGTTCAAAGTCTCAGAATTATAATCAGAACTCTGATCAGAACAGAATACTGAATCTACTGTTCAGACTTGTATTGCTTGTATTTTGATTAAAGTTAAGATTAAAATAAAAAATAAGTTAAACGTGCACCATTTTTCATCTAAATAAACTTCTACGTAATCGTGCAAGGCAGCTGCTGCCCTTTAATCAACGCTGGAGGCAAGGTTTGTTTTTTTTTTTTTTTTTTTTTTTTTTTTTTTACCTAGAGGACAAAAAACAGGCTTCTGTATGACATTTACATTTTGTGAAATACGATATGTTGTAGCTGACAATTCAAAAAACACCATTTATGTACAGATGTAATTAAAAATGTTTTAGGTGGCCCTGTTTGTATATTTTGCTTTTATTATCACTGTAAAATAACATACTTCTTGGCATCTTGACTCTTCAGCAAACACCTCTGCATTGGATTTTTGCTTTTGTGGCTTATACCATCTGCCTTGTTAATAGAGTTAAAACAATCAATGCCTGGCAAGAGAACGCTTGTCTTTACTAAGAGGCAAGCTATCACAGATGTGATTTAAATTAAGAAAAATGTAGGCCTAATATATAAAGGCATTTAGATCTGACAGAATCATATTTGAAATCACATTAAAATGCATAATCATGAGTATAAAGAGGTTTACAGCAAACTCTGCATGTTAAAAATAGAGATTCAAATGTTTTTTTTTTTTTTTTTTTGTGATGCCATAGAAGAACCATTTTCGGTTCAACCAAAGAACCCTGTAGTGAACAGTTCTTCAAAGAACCTTTTTTTTCTCCTTCCTGCATTTATTAATCTAAAGAACCAGTTAGAAGTTTCCATCGGTGTTCTTCATGGAACCATCAATGTCAACGAAGAAGCTTTAGTTTTAAGTGTGTAAAAGATGTTCATAATTGTAACAATGCTATAGTAAAAACCTGTTAATTTGTTACCTCTGCATTATACACAATATATTTCATTTAAGACACAACAAATGTAGTTTTACTGTAAAATATAATTTTGGAAGTGAAAAAATACAAATTCAAGACAATGCTTGTACTTTTACAGTAAAATATTGTTACAAAATAGTTAAGCTACTGGTAAAAAATAAATAGATAAATAAATAAATAAATAAAAAACTTATAATAGACATACCATACCATATTTTATTATACTTAATTGAAACATTTATTGTTGAAATAATGTATCTGTCCTTACTATTCTAATCACCTGGGTGCAATAGGGTATTTTACAGTATATTAGCCTACTAATGTAATGCTGTTTGTTTAATGTTTATTGCATTATTCATAGCATGTTGTTGTTTTTTTTATTTTATTTTATTTTTTATTTTTTTTGTGTGTGTGGTTAACACTGTACTCTGTCTATACTCTGTTTATTGGCTATTCTTCATGGAAAGGCCAGTTTTGCTGAACGTTGATTTCATCGCGGATTTCTATTTTACCACCTTTTATTTTTATGGTGCTTATAGACACTAACTATTTATCAGCTGGGAAAATTTACGGCTGAAAATTGCAAAATGCGCAGGCATCAAACGCCATCCCTTAATGGCTGAAACGTTGTAACCTTTTTTTTTTTTTTTTTTTTTTACAGGGAATTTCTGACAACCCTTGCTAAATGTAACTATTTTCATTTATTATTTATTAATTTATGTATTTTATTTTTATTTATTTATTTATTTATTTATTTATTGCAGTGAGTCTTAACCAAAACGCATGCTCGCAGACAAAACAAAATGAGTACAGACAAAACAACTGAAAGTTTGAATCGTAGAAGACATTTCGAAGCGGATAAGGTGAACTTGAGAGAGCAGCGAAGCTGTTGATGTGAATGAATAATCACTATGGTACTGAGAGCCGAGCGTAAGTAAACGAGAAACGATGCTATGACACGCTTGGCGTTTGACCAGATAAACCGCTTTGGTTATCCGCTATTTACCCTATATATGTGAGATGTTGAAATGCTGACTTAGTCTAACCTACAAACGCAGCAGTTTGCGGAAAAGTAAAAGCCCATAGTTACAGCAGAATAGTTTCGGACGAAATGCCTGGGAACTTCGTATACAAACGAACACTTTTAACTTAAAATATGGATATCAATTCTATTCCTGTAGTTAGACGGGTAAATGGCTCATCCAGCAGAATAAACGCAGTTGTCTCTATCAAAATCACCCTACCTTATCAAACATGATTTTATCCGTGTATAATTAAACAACATTTAGCACTTGTCCCCCTCTTCTTGTTCTTCATGCGCTCGCTGGAATAGTCGGGACGCACAGATCCAACGCCATTCCCGTAACATACTGTTCTACCGAAACGGTTCGGAGCTCCTCTCCGCCCGCGGCTCCTCCGGGCAGCATACTGACTCCCGTTTGGAAAGCTCGGTGTCCGCGCTCACTACTTTTTACCGAAACGACTCCCTCTGTTCCTCTTTCCACGGCTGAGCCCTCGTTTAAACCTTTAATTTACATTAAATTCACATTTGCAAAATCCACTTTTTCCAAGAGTCTGTAAACTCGCCGAAAATGCCCAAAATACATCCACGTCACCGCGTATCATACCATCATACTTCGTGAAAGCAAAACGCACGAGGTCGCCGATTTATCTCCGAGAGATGTTTACAGAGGAGAGCTGCGCTGGTAATGATCTGTTCACTGCACACCTCCGACTCTCCCTCTCTCTCTCTCTCTCTCTCTCTCTCTCTCTCTCTCTCTCTCTCTCTCTCTCTCTCGCTCTCTCTCTCGGTCGGTCCTCCCACACTGTCCTGAGTGAAGAGATTACAGGCTGGGGTGGAATGACACTTACATTTTAACTTCCCCTTCTCTGTTTAAGCATGCGAGATTGATTTCCGTGCTGATATGTTTAGTTTTGTAGCATTTATCGTCAGTGTCATTAAGTGAAATTACGCCATAACACTAATCGCCAGTCTAGTCTAGGTCCGTGTCCCTAAGAGGATAGTTCACCAAAAAAAATAAAAAAATAAAAATACATAAAAATAAATAAATAAGTAATAATAATTAGCCTACTTTATTTTTTTCTTTGTATTTGTTCAGCTTTATGTCTTTCTCATGTCTTTTGTCTTTCAAACTTGATTGAATTTCTTGCTTGGGTGGAGCCAAACCAAATCTGTAACTAGTTTGCTTGGTGGCAGTTTCTTATGAATTTGTGTGTGATTCATATGGCACCTGACTAACTATTGACCTTAATTTAGCCACATAATGATAAAAACACACTTTTTAACATATCATTTTATTATTTCACACTCAGTATTTTAACTTAAGCACTGAAAGCCATGCATACAGCGCCGGACATGACAGGTTTTTTGGTACTCAAAACTTCCTTAGCTTATTGGCGTTACTGTGGCAGCCAACAAAAGCACAACTTAACCC
Organism: Cyprinus carpio; assembly: GCF_018340385.1. Taxonomy (NCBI): domain Eukaryota; kingdom Metazoa; phylum Chordata; class Actinopteri; order Cypriniformes; family Cyprinidae; genus Cyprinus; species Cyprinus carpio. The sequence continues at coordinate 7,888,266 of NC_056616.1, forward strand.
TCCGCACATATTTATATTTAATTATATTGAAAAAGTTTCAGTTCAGTCTATCTTTTTACCCCGTTTTAACATGGATTTCTACGGAGACCGGACGTAGCTGTCGGGCAAGATGGCGAGATAGGAGCGGTGGCACATAATATCTGCGTTCTGATTGGTCAGATCAGCTGTCAATCAAGCTCTTTGTGAACGTCAATTCTGAGAAAAAAAATATATATACTATCTATAAACTAATATATACTATCTATAAACTGGAAGTTTTGTTTTAGTTTTTTTATATAAAGTGTCGATTTTCTTGAGATGCAAAATCATATAAATGAATCATACAAGAGGTAAGATGAGCTTGAAGTAAAAATGCAAGTCGTTTCTCACTGAAAATGTTAACATTCTACCTGTTTGCAGCATTCTTAAAAGAAGCGGCAATGTCAGATACATGGATTAATTGAGTTGGATCATTTGAATGAATTCAGAAGCTCTTTATCCCACACAAACTCCTAATTAATTAATTTTACCCTGCTTTCGTATCATGAATTGAACTTTTATATGCAGTCTCTGTTTCACATTAAGTTATTAACATTTTTATCCAGATGTTCTCCATTGTTTCGAGGTGGCTGAGGCAAACTTAAGGGAATCTCGCTTTTTCACTCTGCGTGTGTTTGAAAACCAAAGACAGCTGTCTTGCTACCCAGTTAGTCATTGACTTGACAGGCGCCGTGTTTGTATGAAAGCACCTTCTAAGGTAACTGCTTTCAGACAGTCTTCCAATAACGTCATGTCTAATAATGTGCAACAAATTCAAGTGAGCTTTAGAGATTTCCAAGCAAATATTCAGAGACTGCAATGCTTATTTCTCAGAGCCGAATAAAGGAAAACACATTTATTAATTGATTTATTCCTTTCAACCATTCCTTCAGGCACCACGTTTACCACAGATCTTAGTAAGCAATAACCAATCAATATTTACAGAAATGTCTATGTATACGGTGTACTTATGTGCCTTGTCGCCTTCCTACTTCCATATACTGCTTCTTTCTCTCCCTCTTTCCAAAGCTCAAGGCAGCGTAACGTTCATTAACTATTCACTCACTGGCATGAAAGATGCACAGAATGTGCCGATACTGCACTCTGTCAGACTATACATTTTAATTAGGTCCAGATTACTGTAAACGCGACATGATATTTGAATAGAAGCCTACTAACAGTGAAGGGACAGCTTGACGTAGGCCTATATCCAGTGGGAGGGAAAACTCCACACACTTATTAGGACCCAAGTGATTTGGCAATCAATTTGCGATCGTTAGATTAAATGACAAGGAAGGGCAGAGAATTATAATCGTTGAACATTGAGAAATGAGAGTGTCTCCCTCCTTATTGAAAATAAATTGATCCTAGTATCCGAGTTCCATCGTATCACATTGCGAAGAGCCCTTTTAGTGACTTTCCAGATGTCTTTTTATTTATTTTTATCTTCTAAATGGCAGTGATTGACTGCTTCGTCCTTCTCAGTCCACAAAATTTAATTTTAACATAAATCTGTCTGCCGTACAGACAATGAATTATATACTGAACCCAAAAATATGCAGAAGTAAAATGATAGGCTACCATATTTTACACTGGAATCACATCTACTGAGAAAAAAAAAAAACTGTGTGATAGTAAGGAATCTGCAAAGGCGGTCAGCCTCTAAAAAGTCCCATAATGCACCATAAAAAAGCAAAAATTCATGTATCATATATTTTGTATTCATAAGAGTTTAAACAAAACTGAAAATTTAATTAACTCTCATGTCAAAATAACCTGTACACTCTTAAAAATAAAGGTTCTTTGTTGGCATCTATGTTTCCAAAATAGGTTCTTCAGATGATTAAGAAAAACACCAAAATAAATAAATAAATAAATGTTCTTTTAAGAGCTGTTCACTGAAAAGTTGGTTCTATTCAGAATGGTTCTATGTAACTTTATTGTTACATTTATTTATTTATTTATTTATTTACACAAAAGGAAATCTTCATGGAAAAAATAAATAAATCAATCAATATGTTTTTTTTTTTCATAATCACATCAACAGCACGCCAATAATAGCAACATAGAATAAATATATTGCAATTGCATTCTTTTCTTTATTTTTCAAATGTTGATAACACATTAATCAGAATTCAAGCTTAAGCATTTAAAACGGAAGACAACATAATTACTAAAATAATAAAAAGTTATTGTGTGTGAGTGTAGATGCTAATATAGTTATTGTTATTGGTGTGAACATGCCTTAAGTTTCTCAAGTCAAATGAAATGGAAGTCAAGCTGTGAAGTTGATAAACACCAGGTAAGGTGGTGACCACATAATCATTCTGTATATAATTCAGTCAAATATTTAGTAGACAGTATCCTTGCTAATACCAGAGTTCATGTTCACAATATTCTGCTCTCTAGTTCTCTATGTTGTAAATCAGTATGAGACACAGCGCTACATTACCAGAATGGATCGCAATACTCACACAGCAGAAGGTTTTCTGAAGTATTCGGTCATGCCTTTCAGTTTCATAATACGACAGTGGCAGAGGCACAATTTACAGCTCCTTTTATTCAAGTGTAGGAATTTCTTTTATTTTCTTATTGCTTTTAATGAACCACATGGCCCTTCAGCAGCCAGCAACTCAAATAAACAAATGCAGATCTATTGCACAGGAGTTTTACTAGTCTGAATTGTTCAAAGGGCTGCAACAAAAACTCATTTGTGATTTATATTCCCCGTCACACTGTGAAAATTGCACAGATCATTTTCCTTAAGACCACCTACATCATACTATAATATGCTAACATTTGAACTGATCTTAGATTTTTATTACCTCTACTGCAGTATGTCAGTATCCAGGACTTTTAAGTGCTAAATATTTAATAGCCGAGACCACACTAACACTTTGTGGCTGAAAGCACCTAAGAGTTTGTTGATTTTATATGATCACATTGTAATTTCTAGTTCAAATCAAATGGCTACATTGTGTTATCTTTAATGTGTATGCCTCAGAAATCCAAAATTGTTGAGAGTAAAATTTAACTTAACACACATGCTTTTTAACATGTTTGAAACATTTATTTATTTATTTATTTATTTATTTATTTATTTATTTATTTATTTATTTATTTAAATTGTGGATAAAACACTCTTTTGGATTCACACATATATTTTATTAAATTATATTAAGATTTGTTTTTGGTGATAAATGACTGTTTTTGTTATGAAACGGTTGAAAGAGATTTATTAAAAGATTCACTTTTCCAGAATTGTGGCCTAAATATGTCATATGTCAAATTGTTAAGAATCTCTCTGTGTGTTTTTTTTTTTTTTTTCTCAAAATAATTGACTCACTGAGGTGAATCTAAATTTCCACTAACAATAATTTAT